>NC_138745.1:32355709-32395709 GCF_965113295.1 Leuciscus leuciscus | reverse complement strand
GGCGCTCATATATACAGAATATTGTGATTGTTAATGCAAACAGTACTGTGGTATAACCATAGCAACGGCCGTCTTCTGTGTGAAGGGAAATCACTGCCTCTCATTTTCTCCTGGGAAATGCCAGAAAGGTCAAATCATTTTTCTCACCCTTCAATCAGCCGAAAATACTCGGCAAAAAGTGAGAATATCACAAACACACAGCGGGATTCTCCACTGTCACAAATTAATTTTAGGTTATAGCTTTAACATGCACCATACACCTAGTGAGCTGCCTACGTAGGGAGCATGTTAAGGCGGACACACACTCAAAGGCTAGTGAACAGTTAAACATTTAATTACGATGCCTTCCCGTAACGCATTGTGGCAAGCTCAGTGAAAAGGTTATGAATAAACATTTAGTTAAATACTCCAAAGAACAGATAAAAATTGCTCAGTGTAATTAAAAACAGATTTATGCAAATGTATGCTTATTAGAGTGCCATGCTATTAGCTTAGCAGCATGTTATTATCAACCTGTAAACTGTAAATCAATTCAAATCAGAGCGTTTTATAAGGCAGCGAGGGTTCGGTTTTCAACTTTGATTTCTTGCAATGTCAAGTGGTGCAAAAGCATTAACATTATCCTTGAATGCATATGAGTGTGCAGATCTCAATTATCAATTTTGAAAAATGTTTTCAACTTTCCAAAGGATTTGATGTTAGATTTGACAACCCGAAATTACGTGTCATGAAATTGTAGCCTATAGACTTGCTGACCTTGATGAGTCTCATTTTAGAGTGGCAAAAAACTGCTTCTTTTATTTATTTATTTATCTTTTTGAAGAAATCCACCATAAAAGATTTCAAACACACACACACAGCACTTTGCATCTTTGATCCGAGGCTCTTGTTGGCTCATCACGTTTTCCTCCTCGGATCAAAGCGCTCGAAGACTTGGACGGAGTCCATCGCACACAAACAGTCAATAAGCATTTCCACCACTTACTCTGCTCTCCAGAATGAAGTGCCAGAAGACACCTGAGCCTTCACGGACATTCACCTTTAAATAATCTCAACCAAGTGCGAGTTCTCGCTGGAGAGCTGCTAACGACCGTTCTGTAGAAGCTCTTCATGTACTATATGTCATTACACTCTTAAAAATAAAGGTTCTTTATTGGCATTGATGGTTCCATGAAGAACCTTTAACATCCATAGAACCTTTCCATTGCACAAAAAGGCTCTTTATAATGGAAAAATGTTCTTCAGATCATATTCACACTAAGAAAAACCAAGGTTCTTTGGGGAACTCCTAACTTAATGACTCCTAACTTTATGCTCAACCATAAAAAAAAAAAGCAGAAAAGGCTTATAGACTTGCACCGAAGGAGGAACTCCAGTTATTAGACACCAAAACCCTAGAAACCATTAAGAACAACCTATAGCATCTGGGTAGATGCATTATATATGTTAACAATTTTAAAAACATTTGTTTGAGACTTAATAACTGGTAAGCCTTCATTACCGCTGCAGGCAAACACACTTCAATGGTGAGAAAGAAACACACTTAACAAGGAGAGGTTAAATGGTAATAAATGTAGTAAATAATTTTAATATTAATAATAAAAAAATATTTTATTTAAAATATAAATGTTTTTTTATTAAAATAATTGCTTATTTTGAATGCTCATTGGCCTTTCCTCTTATACATTTGATTAAAAACTACATTATATATTTTATTAAAATTATAAAATATATCAATTTGTATTTCATTATTATTATAAAATATTTTTAAATAAATAATTGCTTACTTTATTTAGCATCTATAGCCGCGTTTCCACCGAAATTACCCGGAACAATTTGTACCAGGAACTTTTTTCCCAGGAACTTTTTTTGCCCCAGACCGGTTGCTTTCTGCGTTTACACCGCGGTCTAAAGTACCGGGAAGGTAAACTGCGCGCAACTGCTCCTCCCAGTCTGCGACAGACAGTAATCAGTTGCGCCACGTACATTTATAATAAGTATGGAGGAGATTCAAACTGTGCTGCAGTTATGTATTGGTTTACTAACGAGGTAATTAACAAAACAAAATAGACGAGCACTGATACTAAAGCGTGTTCAGAAAGCTCGTATGCGTATAAAATTAGACAACGTATGTTATCAGTTATTGTGAGATGCCTGGGACGAACGCGCAAAAAAATTCCTCTTTCGCAAATACGCTTAAAAAAAGCCTGAACCACGTCTATCAATCATAAATAGTGACAGTCTTGTAAATAGTTGTTTGTTACTAACCTAACCTTGCAATAGATGACAATGTGTAAACATAATGACTTAATAATAAAAGCTGTGGCAGAAAAGACACGAGCACTGATAAAGCGTGTTCAGTAAGCTCGTAATGCTAACGTTAGATATAAAATTTGTATGTTATCAGCTATTGCGCACATTGACCGTGAGATGGCTGGGACGAACGCGCAGAAAGTTTCCTCTTCCACAAATACCCTTAATAAAGCCTGAAAGTCGTCGCCAGTCCACCAGTTTTTTTATTTTTTATTAAATTCCATATTTGCAGACAGACAACTCTTACTGCATGAAGCCACGACACGAACCGCAATAGATTTTTTAAAAAGGGAGGTTAAAAATAAATAAATGCTGCGTGGAATCATCCAACCAAAATGCGGCGTGAACACAACCAATCAGCTTGTGCAGTGCACAAGTCCCACCCCTGAAAGTTCCTGAACTTTGAAAAAGTACTACCTCATGAGCAGGGACTATCGGAGGGGGAAATATTTACCCGGAACTTCATTTAGACCCTGGTTCCTGCGGTGTAAACACATCGAGTACCAGCCCAAAGTTCCTAGTTCCTGGGGAAAGTTCCTGCGGTGGAAACGCGGCTTATGTTTATTGGCCTCTCCTCATATAATTTGTTAAATATATTATTGTGTATTTTAAAAGATATAGCTAAAATATGTTTTTTATTTCATTTTTTAAAATAAAATATATATTTTTTTAATGAAATAATTGCTTATTTTAAACATGTTCACTGGCCTCTCCTCTTTATATTTTATGAAAAAATATATAAAAAAACATTTACAATAATTCAAAAATAATTTATGTTAAACATGTTCATTGACCTCACATCTAATACATTTTATTAAATACTGTATTATATTCTATTAAAATATACTTTTGTTTTATTATTTTTATATCTCCTGTTTGCAATAAAATATTCTTAGAGAGACGAACTTTTTTGCATTTTTGTACTGCACTGTAAAAAATTATTGTTGGTTCAACTTAAAAAAGAAAGTAACCTGGGTGCCTTCAAGTTTTAAGTTCATCGAAATTAAAAAAATTTAGTTGATACAATGAAGATTAGTTTAATCAACAGAAACTCAAAATATGATGTTATCTGAACCACATAAATTATCTAAGTTGTTTTGCTAAAAGAAAAAATGCTGTGATAAATCATATAGTGTCTCTGCACCTAATTAGCTGGGAGTGCAGTGAGCATTCTTTTGATTATTTTTTTATAATAAAATAGTTTGTTTTATAAAATAATTGCTTATTTTAAACATGCTGATTGGCCTCTCCTCATACATTTTATTAAATATATTTTATTAAAATATATAAATGTTTATTGCATTATTTTTAATAATATTAATTTTTGAATAAAATAAATGCTTAAATGTTCATTGGCCTCTTTAAATCTCACTGAATAAAAAAAATTAAATAACAGAATTACCAAAAATATATACAGCGTGATGCAGTCACACTTACTGAGCTGTGCTGAGACCACAGACTGAATATTTCCATGCTTACGATTGACCATATCAGAACCATTACTGGGACCTTTGTGAACAGTTCAGGACCCAGAACAACATTCCCCCGTCTCGCTCACTCTTTCATCTGACATCCAAACAAAATAACCATGCACATTATCATATGAACAATGAAAAATCAAAGCTACAGTATTATTGAAGAAACTCAACCTAAAACACTCAATTGATTTTTAAATATGTTTCTATGGTAACGGGCGAGTTTAGTATTCTCAACTGTGGTCGATAAAAACAATATTTGGCTTCCTGGCACACAGAGAGGTGATTTGGCATTCATACGGAAATTCAGCCCGCTCGATCTCTGAAGAAAAAAATACAGAGCAAAAAAAAAGAAAAAAAAAGAAGAAGCTTGTGCAAGGGATGCAAAAACAGATTAATGAGAAAACAAGAGAAAATACAGTCTCAGAATCTGCTAGATTGCAATGTGTGCAATATTATATTTTCTTCACAAGATGAAAATCAATCTCCTATTGCTTTCATGCAGTGACTCCACATTTTGGACATTCAATCAAGACTCATTTAAAAGAGGACCGTCCTCCATTTCTCTTACCCCGAGGCATGTAGAATCATTTCAATTCATAACCCATTTTATGGTGCATTTCACATGATGTTCAACGAGAAAATGTAGAACGGGACTGTGTTTTATTCATAAGGAATAATAATAAAAAAATAAATAAGACCAATAGGACCAGAAATTGGAACCAGGAACATGCATTACCGAAGAAAACGTACATTTTTGTGTTGACTTAAACTGCCACGAAAGATGGTCAGAAGCAAAGGGAAACTGAACGTGTAAGTGCATTCAAGTTGATGTGGAGGAAACTCAATGCATAAACTGCTTTAAATTCCAATGATCCGCCATTTGCCACGTACACTCCTCCTCACGCACTCTGGGATCCGGTCTTTTCCGGTCCGAACTTTACAGATTGCACTCTTTATGGTGGCATGCTGTGCAACAAACTTTTCCCCCTGATATCTTCATCAATTGGCAAATTTTTTTGTAATGCTGTGAGTATTTAAATTAGAATGTTAAATTAATAAAAATGGGGATAATTCGGTTAAATGTTAAAGGGATAGTTCACCCCAAAATTAAAATTGTCATTAATTCCTCACCCTCGTGTCGTTCCAAACCTGTAAGACTTTCACACAATCATTGTTGAAAAGGGTTCAAATATGTAGAAAATGCTGGAAAACCAAAGAATGTGGGAGGACTGCTCACGACAAATATGGGACTTAAAAACACAGTCGTAGATCATCCAGGTCATGGCACAAAGTATTGAGAATCATCCATCCATCCACACAATAAAAAGACAACTCATTAGTTCACATATAACCTGGGCTTTATTGTCTGATTCATGTTTGAATTGTCACATATCTTCTTTTTTTTTTCACTTATTCAATAATATTTTTTCTTTTTAATATTTTCCATATTTTCTCATTTTTTGCCTCCATCCAGATCAGACTAGAAACCCCTGGAGGAGGATGATTCAGTTCAGCCAGTGGACTGGGCATCGGAGATCCGAGCTCCGGACAAGTGTGTACCGCAGGCACTGCGGCCTTGACCCGGAGCATCCTCTTCACGGAAGAGACTGAGCAGGACGTTCCCAAAGGAAGGCACAACCTTTAAACTTGTGGTTTTTTGTCAGGCCTTGAAGTAGTCCAGAGTCTGCAGGATTAATGCGTTTAGAGAAGAAGGCCAAGGAGATGACGTTTCGTTTGGCATCCACCTCTTTTGCTCCTTCTTGGTCTTGCGTCATAAACCGGAATGATGACTCGGATGCAGGGCGCTCATCGGCCGCTGCGCGTCACGTTTAGCAACAAAGAATGAAGTCTTCCATTAAAGAAGCGCAAAAGACGCTTCACCACAAGAAAAAAAAACAAACAATGCAAAACAAGATACAAAAATAACTCTGTTGTACAAAGAAATAAAAACGGGGACAAACCAAACAGTTTCCATCGTATGAAAAAGGAACTGAATTTATACAAAAAGCAGCAATAAATCAACTTTAAAAAACAAAACAATTCAAAACAATAGTGCTTAGTTGACCCGGAAGCCTTGGAAGCTCCCAAAGTGAAGACTTCATCCCTTGTTTGTCTTTTTGTTATTATTTGGGATGATAAAAATGGAAGATTTCTATAACCACCCCCCCAAAAATTTGAATTACCCTCCCAATAAACCCTGAACCTAAAGGGCGTCAATCCCCCACGTGTCCCCATCCCTCGCAGAAGAAAATGATAAAAAAAATAATAATAAAAACGATACGGGGGGGAAAAATGGCATGACACCATTAACGTTCAATCCGATTCACAGTGTGAACCAGTCGAAATGTGAAAACGGGGAAATTCGGGAATTGACAGCTACCTAAACACTTACAACACCGCAGGAAACAACTGAGGGGCACAGTGTACGAAAAAACTAAAGAAAATAACGAACATAAAGAACAAATAATTGTAAACACAGCACAATAAATAGGTAGAACAGCAGGTTTCCTCACCATGCACGATTATTCACACACTCACTTTTACCTGACCTCACGGTTCACTCACACACACTCCCCCCTCATTCGCTTTTTTTCTCTTTTTGATTCCCCAAGTGCAAAACATCACAACTCAACAGTTCTGTATTCAAGTAGCGTATATACAAGGGTGGTGGTGGTGGTGGGCTTCTACAAATATGTAGTTCTGTACATTGAATATTAGCCATATTCTTAAATTTACACATCTCTTTTCTTAACAGAAACAGCATATGTTCAAAACTAAAAAAAGGGGGTGAAAACAAAGAAAAACAAGAGACGAAATTGTGTCACGTTCAGACAGTTGTTGTGGAAACCCGCTGTCCTTTTGCTTCCCCAAACCCAATTGGTGCACAGCACCAGAAGACTGGACTGGGCAGAAAAAAAAAAGAAAAGAAAAAGAAAAGAACAGCATCCAGGCAACAGTCACTACGTCACCTCCATGGCCACTGTGTTCTCTGCTATACTGTTGAGGGACTGCTTTTCCTGCTCGTGATTCTCCCTGGAAACAAACAGGAGACGGATCAATAACCTGGTAAATGATCAAATAAACCTGACTAATGTACTTGCTTAACGCGACATTTCCAACATTGCGCCCATGTAAACATGAGAACGCAGAAAAGCAAGAAGAGTTTAGATTTTGCACAACAATGACCTTTTAAAATGTTAAAAAAATGAATGTGACCAATATGGGATCTAAACAAATGTCTCTTTTCCAGGGGTCACATTTTGCGGCCGCAGACGTCATCAAGGATGTCTCGTTTCAGAAAAATAACCATTATAAAATTGAGTGTTACTCCTTGTAAAGTGTAGAGTACATTGTTGTAATTTCACTAAATGACTTTGGGATGAAATGGTTATTTTACTGAAACGAGGCAGCCTCGATGTGTGCGGCCGACAAACCCTGCGGAGGACACGGGCTTCCAGATGAGACACAGACAAAGTTTCTTTTAAGCCAAGTCAGTTCACTCGGCAGCCATGTTGGCAGTTTCCCTGGAGTACAGCTCCATTAAATCTGCTAAAACAGGGAAATTTAACCATATATCTGATTCTTTAGTTCAACTTTCAAGAGTTAAAAAATAAACTAAAAAATCTGCCATATTGAGCATTGCAATTTCTCCCATTCATTGTGGACAGACAAGTAGATTTACCATTTATGAATGTATTTTTTTTAGGGCTGGGAATCAAAAAAAAAAAAAAAAAAAAAAACGAATTAATTGCACAATTTGCTGTGATTAATTGCAATTAATTGCATTTCCCCCAAGTTTGTAATCATCAATATTTAAACTTAGAATCACCTAATTAAATGAAACAACACAGGAAAAAAAAAGGAACAGAAAATAGCCCTATATTAAAATAATATTAAACATCAATATATCAATGTATTATTCTTTTTCAATAATCAATCAATTAACAATCAATTTAACAGATTGAAAAAAAAATTTTTTGGGGACTAATTATCAAAATAAAATATAGTCCTACAAAGCTATTATTACCAGAGCATGTGATCAGAGCAGGTCATTTTACCATTGTTGCCCATCATGACTATACCAGCTCAGCAAACAGAAGTCTACAGAGAAATTTCACGTTATTTGAGCGGACTTTGCTTTTCCAGTGCGTGATCGGTACATGATTGGAGCGTTTGGGCCGTTAACGACAGAGCAGAACATTGAGCAGAGAGCGCAGCGCTCCGACACACACACACACACGGAACGGAGAGCGCGGCGGCGCACACACAGAGCGGAAAAGACCCGCTCATGAAAGCTGCGCGAGAATGAAACCTGATCGCCGAACACGGAGGGGCGGGACGGCATATTTTCGGGCTTTTCAATAGCAGCCGCAACAGGAAATCATTAAAACGAGGCAAAAAAAAAAAAAAAAAAAGTGTTGCGTTAATTGCGTTATTTTTTTTTTTACGTGTTAAACATCTCAAATTAATCGCAAAGATTAACGCGGCAATTCCCCCAGCCCTAATTTTTTTATTTATAGTTTATTCAAATTTAAAGACAAAAGAGTGATGTCATATTTTGATGTGAAGTCCAAAGCAAATTTTCATGCTTTAAGTCGAGGTGTGACTGCACCTGGATTTAGCTACTGTTGCTGGATTATTAATGATTAACAAATATTTGCAGAAAAATGCTGGATTGTTACTGTTATAAAGACAAATAAACAGAAGGCGGTGCTGAATTGTTACAATTGGCTTAATATAGCAAAAATAAATATCAGCAAACAAAATTACATAAAACAATGAAAAGATGCTGGATTTTATATAGTAAAAAAATAGTGTCTCGCAATAGAGTTAATATTTTTTATATTAAATACTTACATAGTAAATTACTTAATTTTTTTTCTCAGAATAGCAGGTCATTAACTCACAATTGCGAGAATGTCAGAACTTTTTTTCAGAATTGGACTTTATACCTCAATTGCAAGTTGATATTTCTTAGAACTGAGAGTTTATATTAATATTTTTTTAATTTTTTTTATTTCATGGCGGAAACAAGCTTCCATTGGGATTGTGTTTGCTAAATATAGTGTGCAATTTTTGAATTTTTTTTATTCAAACAAAACATCTGCAAAAAGAAAAGAAATTGAATGCATGTAATGCTTTACCCAGTGTTGACTTTGGGGAGCTGACAGTTGCTGGCGGCGGCGAGCTTCAAGGCAGCGGGTGGCACGTTGCTGAGACTTCTGGGAAGGTGTCGGGCATTCAGACTGGCGATAGAGGGCGTGGTGACGCTGAGACGTAGGTTGTTGCCGATCAGGACCTGAGAGGTGGAGTTGGCTGTGTTGTTGCCTATAGGGTTATGGACCGTGTGGGCGGTGCTTGTGTTAGAGTTGCTAGTGGAGGAAAGGAAGGTGGGCGGCGCAGCGGTCGATGTTGGTTGGCTAGTGAGGACAGAAGCAGAGGACGTGGCGGAGACGCTCAACCCCTTGTAAACGCCTGTCAAAGAGAAAAATTATTAATTATACAAATGTGTACATTTATAATGCATTTCAGGATGAGTAAATGCGAATGAAAAAGTTTAAGCTTGTCCAAAACACAAACCTGAAGCTTGGACGACACCGTTGACTCCGCCTCCTATGCCGTCCTCTTTAACCTTTAGGGTCAAAAGCTGGTCAGAGGTCATGAGTGCAGAGGCGGCAAACTGGGCGCTGACTGAGTCCAACGTCTTGGACACGAGAGACTGAGGGCACACCAGCAGATTGTTATATTAAGCATCACACTTTCAGACGTGAGTGAAACTTGTGTCTCTGCGTTACACACCTGACTGGAGCCCGTGTCATTGGCCTGTTGTTGTATCTGCTCCAGCTGCTGTTTCTGCATAAGGGCCAGCTGTTCTTGATGCTGCTGATACTGCTCAGCTGTGAACGCTGGAACACACACACACACACACACACACACACACACACACACACACACACACGTAAATATTAGACATCTGACATACAGAACCGCAATTCCACAGCATTTCTTGTTGAATGAAAGAGACTAGAAATATTAAGGAGAAAACAATGTTATTTGCAACACAGGTGTTGTGTTAGTTATGGTTATGAGGTTGTCCGTAATATAGTTTTACATACAGAAATGCTGTCTAAGAGGTGGTGAAAGTCATTATATTTTGATGAAATACAGAGAAAAACATTTGTTTAGAATAAATGTGAACTTATGAATTATGCAAATAGACTAGAAATAAATGTTTGACCAATCAATATATTCTCTCATAATAATGCAAAAGACTGTTTTAAAAGAATATTCTTCCTTGTTTAGTTACTTATACAAATTTTCCCCCCCCCCAACAAATAGAGAGGAAAACAAATGAGCTGCAACCACGTAAATATTAAAAAATGCAGCTGATCACTGAAGCATTACACAAATATGAAACAGGAGAATAGACTACATAAATTTGCAAACGCTGTGCTCTCGCCATCATCTGAAAGAGTTTCATTTAATGCTGGACGCATTTAATGAGGTTTTATGAAAAGATGCAGCTGTGCTTCTGATGAACAGTTGCTTCTGGTTTATTGGTTTTCTTCTGACAATGAAGAGCCAACTTTCAACTGATTTGTCCTCATTTAAATATTTTGTAATACAAAAATTATTGTCATTGCTCAAGTGTTGCAGACATTTATAGACCAGTTGCATTTAATAATAAAAAAATCAAAAAGCATTTATATAATATTCGGGTCTGTAAACGGCTCATAAATCTTTGCTTTTTTAGTCAGATTTAGAGGAAACTACTAAAACACTGATAATTGTTTGCCAGTGCCCAATCTGAGCTAATGCAATATATGATAAAGGCTGACAATTAATAGTAGCAAAGATGTACACAAAACATCTGAAATTAAACTAGATAATATTGATGCTATACACACATTCATGCATACACAGATTATAAAAAATATGAAGTTTTGCATATCCCTGCTGAAAAGGGCACTGCCACTGAAGGGCCCAAAATAACATTCCCATGCATCGCTGTAGCAAACACTGAGCTTTCTCAATTACAATAACCGTCAATCATGCAGAGTTTATTTCCAGTTTTCATTGACGACGATGAATTAAACATGAGCAAACAAACAGTTCCAGCACTTTGCATTCACACTAGCGTTTGAGTTTGAGTGCACTCACCGACTGCAGGTGGTCCCATGCCCGCTGTCCTGCCCAGTGTACTGCCACCCGGCCCTGCGCCGCCCCTGACCAAACCCCTGAACGGTCTCCGGGACAGTGCATCCCCTGCGCCTGATTGGCTGGTTAGTGTCCGTGGTTTAAAGTGCCTCCACCGGCACGATTTGATGTTTCGGAGGATTTGCCTCAGGTCTGAATACGAAGTCTGAGAGGAAGAGGGTGAGGATTGTGATAAAGAGGATGCGTTGGTTGAGGTAACAGTCTGGGAAGTGGTTTCCGTATGGAGAGGAGAAGCGGGTAAAGAGAAGTCCGGCTCTGAGTCCAGACTTTGGAATAATCCGTTCAAATCCGAATAGGCCCGATCCAGAAGAAACCTGAGGAACAGATTAAATCCGATTAAGAAAACTCGAAATACAATTCAAGAAGTCCGAATGAGACCGAAAGACATATGGATTTGACTCACCTGCCGCCCCGTCCCAGCCGTCGCCGTGCCAACCCGACACAGCGGCGGGGAATGGTGAGACTGGTGAGGGAGTATCGGAACCGTGGGTCACATGACGCTCCCTCTGTTTCCCCAGACCAGGGCCAGTCACCGCTCTGATCCAAACGGGCCTGCAAGAACAACAGAAACCAAAAGGAGAATGAACGTGACCTTCAAAACAGAGGAAAAAGGGTTAAACGAAGCAGTAAAGGAAATAAAATACTAGGGATGCACCGATACCATTTTTTCAGAACCGTTTTTTTTTAACTGATAATCACTATTTTGTGTGTTAAACACAATCTACTAAATACAGACAACTTCATTATAAAGAAAAACAACAAGTAAAAAAAACATGATCATAATCTATGACAAAAATGCTATTATAAACTAGATTAGTGGATAACTCAGCAGTAAAATTTACTCTAGAAAAATCACGAGTGCACAATAATTTTATAGAATCTGAACATTTAGTGAAAAAAACAAAAAACATTTAGTGGGGAACAAATAAGAGACAATAAGTGTATAGCACTAAATCTGTTAAACCGTTACACATTGCTCTTTGCATTGTTGTAAAATACATTAATGAAAAACAAGATAAAAACAAATGTGGCAGCAAGATATGATAGATAGGACAGAACAAGAAAGGCTATTAATAAACTTCCATTGCGCAAAAGTATTATGATATGAAAGGCTCCAATACAGTGCGGCACAAAGCGCATCACGTACGCAGAATGATGCGCTTGAAGCAACATGAGTCACAGCGCGCAACGCTTCGAGTCCGCATTGAAAAGTTCAAAGCACTAAGGAAAGACATATTGATGCGTAGTGTATTATACAGTATCTATGCAATATAGAATGGCTTCTGAACACTTATAATATAGTGCACGAAAACTTTATGGTGCTCTATAATGTTTTTGTGCCTTTTGTGGGGCTTAATGACATAATAGTATACGCACAATATCAGATTTGGATCGGCCTTGTCTGACCGATATCCGATCCGGCAAAGAATGGCAGTATCGGGGCCAATACCGATACTGACTATCAGATCGGCGCATCCCTATAAAATACAGGGAATAAAGGATTGTGACTTGGTCAAAGTATTGTGAACTTACTCGTCAACCATAAAAACTATTTACAAATGGAAGTCTTAAAGGTACAGCAGCAAAAACAGCCTGTGTAAGTAATGCCTAGGGAGCCACTAATGTTGGCAGCATTTAAAGGGATCATCTATGTGAAGGGATTATCGCATTCTTGTTTGTTAACTTAGCAACTTTAGAGTTTACTTGGCTATAATGCACATCAGGATACACTGAGGTGTAGAACAATAGTAGAGAGGAAAGAGGTGTGGAACAGAGGAAGTGCAAGGTATGAGATTTGAGGTCAGTGCTCGACACCTACAGCGTTATAAACACATCCTGCTTTCCGCCTGAAGGCAAACACTCCATCGGGCTCGTTCTCTTCCTCGGCCTCTGACGACCCAGAATGTATCTGCACAACAGGAACAGGATGTCTTTTATGCATCGACTGCATAAAAAAATTAAGTCCAAAGTTTACAAACCAACACACAATTAATTTAAATGTAAATTTAACACATTTCTGTGCAACCATTGGTACAGGTACTTTACCATTCAAAAGTTTGGGGTCGCTAAGGGTTTTCTTTAAAGAAATGAATCCTTTTATTCAGCAAGAAGGTCAAAGGTCAAGATATTTACAGTAAAAACATTTATAATGTAACAAAATATTGATTTCAAAATAATTCAAAGAATCCTTAAAAATGTATGTTTTCCACAAAAATATTAAGCAGCACAACTGTTTTGAACATTGATAATTAGAATTGTTTCAAATCAGCATATTAGAACGATTTCTGAGGGATCATGTGACACTGAAGACTGGAGTAATGATGCTGAAAATACATTTGAAAATATATTAAAATAGAAAAATTATTTTTAAAAAGTGCAATATTTCACACTATTACCGTTTTACTATATTTTTGATCAAATTAAGTCTTGGTCAGCTTGAGAGATTTAAAAAAAACAGACCCAAACTTTTGAACAGTACTGTAGTTCTGCCCACAAATGATGCCATTGATTACAGTAATTCAAAACTTCACCTTTAAACTGTGATATATCTAATCAAGTAAATTCCATGTGTGTGTACCTGTGAAAAGGGCTCGTCATCAGAGCTGGGGAAGTCGTACTGGTTGAGGTCTTTGGGGTTAAACAGGGAGGGACCAGTATGCAATGGGGCGGAGAGAGGCAGGATTTTGGGTTTCTTCTCGTACTTCCTCTTTGTTCTGACCACCTCTGTCTTTTCAGGCTGAAAGAAAGAGAGATACGGCGCATGTAAGTACATGTATTTTCCAGAATATAAGTCACGTGAACCCAAGGTTATTTGTATAGTGCATTTCCCACAAGCTGGTAGTTTCAGTTTTGCATTAAATACATTTAGTTAGGCTTTACGTTTACAATAAATGTTTAAAATGAAATAAAAAATTTTCTGAATACTGTTACATTTAAAGCGTTTGTTGTGGAGGGGAACACAAATATGTTTATAATGTTAATAATAAATAAATGTTAATAACGAATAAATATTTCGTTTTGTTTATCGATGTTTTACACCTGAATATAATAATAAAATGTGACATGCACTTATCTGGGTTTCTCTCTCTCTCAACAATGCAGATTGTGAAGACATGATGTACCCACCTTGGTCTTGTAGTCTTTGAAGTCCATGTGGTCCTGGTGGCGGTACTGACTGCTGCTGGAGAAGGGCATTATGGGAATCTTGTAAACAGGTTTTACCATAGCTAGTGCTTCTGCCATCACCTCTGAACCAAAGTCTGGCATGGTGTTCCTGAAGGGAAAGAGTGGACATTTAAAAAAAAAATGAATTTTCACAACTGGTGTTTTTAAACTGTTTCTTTTTTTTAATGTTGAGAGGTATATTTACTAGGGATGTCCCGATCAAGCTTTTTTGTGCCCCCGATCTGAGTCATTGGATATGTCAATATCAAGTCCCAATCCAATACTTGTATTTTACTTACTGCTTGAAGCACACTTCAGGTACATTCAAGTTATAAATCAATCCAATGTATACAGAGATGTGGCAAGGAGTTTCAAAAAAGCTAATAAAAAAAGAAGCAGCTTAATCTGCCTTGATACCGATCCTTGAGATCATCTTGGGACATCCCTGATATTTATCCATGCATTACAAATTTCCCAACATATCTCAGTGATTAAAGATGACAAATGAATAATGGAGCCTGATCATGTGCCCTTTATGAACAAGCAAGGTGATGCATAATCGCTCATTTAGCCATTAAAAACAAGCCCCTTAATTAGGGTATGCAATGATGCCTAAGCCAATTAAAAATACATGACCCATTCTCATTATGCATGAATGCACACACAATTACAGAAGCAATTAAGAAATATTCTAGAGTCAAGCAGGTTAGGCTTATTAAAATGCAAAGCAAAGTTAAGCTCAATCATGTACATTCATCATAACAAACACATACTTTAGCAGCTCTGAGAGTTTGTCTATGTACCTCTTTTCCACAACCTCCAATGTGAGGTGAAGCAGTTCTCGTTTGCTCTTTTCTCGCTTCTTGATCATCTCCAAGATGGTGACGGCTCGACTTAGGTCCCTTCTTAATTTGAGCATCTTCTCATAAGACGCCTCGTCATTCTTACGGTTCTGGGGAGTCGTGACGCGAAAAATTAGTACACTTCATATTAACAACTACTATTTAGAGGCATGAGAACACATAGAAACTGAAGTCACTGATTTATAATACTTCAACCTTTGATTTATGTCGAATTGAAGTTGCGACAATCAAAATTGTCAAAATTACTGTCGTTGATACCAATACAAATGAAATTTCACTATTCTTTACATCAATTTCAATAGCACAGAAAAATAATGGGCCCGTTTACACCTGGTCACGTCATGAATTTTTACTGATCGGAATATTTAGTCTCGCTACCTTTAATGAAGATGACCCTGTTGAGCTTCAGGATCTGATGCCAAATTTTCAGTTTCATTTGTGGCAGTAATGCGCGTCGGCTTAATGACGAGAGAGTCAGCCACTCATCTGCAACGGGCCAAATTTGTGGCGAATGCGATGTGTGTTAGAGATGCGCGGATGGGCTATTATTTCATCTGCAACCGCATCACAAAACTCATCATCCGTCCGCCATCCATCCGCACCAACGTTTTTGACCAATTTTCAAAACCGCACCCGCCCGCCATCCGCTGATTGGTGTATACATATATTTTTCATTGGATTGGTTCAACCGCCCGCCACCCGCCCGAATTTAATTAAAATATTATTTTTCGTCAAGTCATCCGCCCGATCCGCGGTTTATCCGCGGCTGTAACCGCGCATCTCTAATGTGTGTTACAGTACCAGGCGTGGTACACGCTCTCACACATTTACTTTTTTACCATTTTGGGAGGAGTACAATTCACATATGTGACCCTGGATCACAAAACCAGTCACAAGTCGCACGGGTGTATTTGTAGCAATAGCCAACAATACATTTTATGGGTCAAAATTTTATCGATTTTTATTTTATGCCGAAAATCATTAGGATATTAAGTAAAGATCATGTTCCATGAAGATGTTTTGTAAATTTCCTACCGTAAATATATAAAACATTTATTTTTGTGAGTGAATGCAGCACAATCTCGAACATAAATGGACAACTTTAAAAGGAGATTTTCTCAATGTTTTGATTTTTTTGCACCCTCAGATTCCAGATTTTCAAATAGTTGTATATCGGCCAAGTATTGTCCTATCCTAACAAACCATACATCAATGGATAGCTTATTTATTCAGCTTTCATATTATGCATAAATCACAATTTCAAAATTGTGACCTGTTGACTGGTTTTGTGGTCCAGGGTCACATATGTGCCTTCAAAAGTTCGATCCAGTTTCGATTGGAATGAGTCTCAAACCACCTCATGAAGGGGTTTGAGCGATCAGATTTTACACGCATCGAACGCATGAAGTGACCAGGTGTGTAAAAGGGTGTGTTGAGCACAACTCCTGTTTTAAGCAATTATTCTGGTGAACAGTCAGTAATAAAATAAAGAAAGCAAAACAATAGAACAAGGACATAAATGAAAAAGATATGAATCAAGTAAAAAGCGGTTGGCAGTTTCAATTATTCAAGCAGTTAAAAAAAAAAGAAAGTAAAACAAGACATCTATCAACTTTTTCCTGGAGATTACTAATTTATAAAATACATGCACACATTTTAAAACTTCAATGCCATACTAAAAAAACTGCTATTGTCACCATGTAAGAATCTTTTTTTTTTTTTTTTAGTGATGCTCAAAACTCAGTCAACAAATAATGCCAAACTTTGGTGAGGAGAAAAGACCACACACAAGGATGATCAAATGCCTGATTGTTTAAGGCAAACTCCTGCAAGTCATTACGAGACAGCCTTCAAAAAGATAAAGAGCTCGCAGAGCTTTAGCTTTATAAAACAAGAACGTTTGTAAATGCATTAAATGCTATCCATTGTCATTTAAAAAGCATGCAATAAAATTAAGCATGATATTAAAAGGCTGTCTGGAACACTCTACTGTACTATAAAAGCATACTAAACATTTACAACAGGCTCAGTCTTCAGTTCACCTCACATGGCTGTCTAGCATTGACCAGTTATTAGATGTTGTACTTACAAAACTGTGTGGACTTCAAGGAAAAAACTAAAGTGACAAATACGGATCGATCAAAGTGACTTGAGTATTGAGTTGCTTTCATCTGTCCAGTCCGTTAGAGGATCAGCATTAAAGGATTGAGAATAAAACATCGATAGGACCACAGCTCTGACTAGGATTCGCTCACCTTTCTCGTCTGCATCTTCTCGGTCCTGCGCCTGAAGGCCACGTAGGGGTCACTGGTACTGGATCCGTCCCGCCTTTCCTGCTTGATAGTTGGGATGAGGGATCCATTTTTACACAGTTTCCTCTTTCTGCTCCAGTACTCAAACACCTCCCTGATCAGATCGTCATCTTCCTTCAGTAAAAGCTTTGCTTCCTGTAGGGTCACCAGCTGTGGTACAGAAAAATTTAATTAATAATAATAATAATAAAACAATATATAAAAATACAAAGATTAAACTAATAAATATAACAGACCAATATAAATAAATATACACTATAGTTCATAAGTTTTGGGTTAGTAAGACTAAGTAAAAACAGTAATACTGTGCATTACCATTGCAATAATTGGTTTTCTATTTGAATATATTATAAGTGTAATTTATTCCTGTGATGCAAAGCTGAATTTTCAGCATCATTACTCCAGTCTTCAGTGTCACATGATCCGTTAGAAATCATTCTAATATGCCGATTTGCTGCTCAAGAAACATTATGAAACCTGAGTTTTTCTTCTGTTGAACACAAAATAAGATATTTTGAAGAATGTTGGTAATCAGACTGTTGACGGTAGCCATTGACTTCCATAGTATTTTTTTTCCTCCGTACTACGAAAGTCAATGGCTACCGTCAACTGTCTGGTTACCGACATTCCAATATCATCTTGTGTGTTCAACAGAAAAAAGAAACTCAAAGGTTTGGAACAACATAAGGGTGAGTACATGACAATTTAAATTTTTGGGTGAACAATCCCTTTAATATTTATGAAAACCTTTCAGGATTCTTTGTTGTATAGAAAGTTCAAAAGAACAGCATTTATTTGAAATATAAATCTTTTGTAATAGTGTAAATGTCACTGGATCAATTTAATTCATCTGTGCTGAACAAAAAAGAAATTCTGGGAAAAAAGTTAAAGGGGTCCTATTATGCTCTTTAACAAAGTCACATATTTTACACTATTACAGCACTTCTCTCCCCAGTCTGTCCCAAACGCAGTGTTTAGTTCTGGTTTCGATGAAGCCCCTCCTTCTAAAATATAAAATGTGCTGTGATTGTTAGCTGGCCCAGTGTGTTGTGATTGGCAGTGCTTAGCGAGTGTTCAAGAAATGTTCCACCCCTCCATGAATGCAAGTTCTGCTCTAGTGTAAATATAAAGGATGGGGGCAATTTCAAACCAGATTCAGACCCTGACAATGTTAAAAAACAAGAGGAACATCCAGAACGGATTTCATGCAAGGAGTTTGCAAGCACGGATTTCACAGGACGTTTCAGAGTGGTATGTTTTTCTTGTACATTATAGGTACGATGCTATCCACCATTTAATCATGATATTTGTAAAACTATGGTTTATACAAACAGTAACGATCACAAAAACATGGTTAATTTTCTAAGGGACAGTGAACAGCCAGCCTTACAAAAGATATACTAAACACTAAAACTTATAATTGGAACTTAAAACGCAACTTAGATTTTCACGACAAAGTAGAAACTCCTCCATTTCAGGAGAAGCTTGTGTGTGTAGCCTGCATCGTGTTTCTGGAAGCTGTTCTTTTTAAAATGATAAACAAACATCGAGATTATAATGTTGAGGAACAGTGTTTAATTTTTTTTACACATTCTAAGTTTGTCAGCCTTAGGAAGGTCAAACAAATGAGTTGTGGAAAAAACAGCGTCTCTGACATAGCAGCAGCTCATCCAGGTCTCGCCCGCTTTTCTGCGTATTCCGTGGGCGGGGATTATTTAAATAAGGAACATTATGACTTCATAAAGCCTGGGAAAATCACGTTGTAGTTCTTGGAAAGTGGATTGTGATAAATAAAATGTCTCCCTTTGGCGTGGACATTGAGCTTTGTAACCTTGCAGACCTTTTTAATGCTCAAACAGCAACATTATACACTACCTAAAGTTGAAAAAAGTGAAAAATCATAATAGGACCCCTTTAATAACACAATATATATTTTAAGACTATCAGCATTAGCTAACAGCTGTTCATCTTTTAAATGTTCTACTTCTATTTGGACTTTTAGTTTAAGCATTCCACACAGACATCCAGAATTCAGACAGAAAGGTTTAACAGAATCAATTCAGCTTTTAATTTAAAGTTGTGCGTCACTGTCTGAAATCCCCAAGGTTTTTATATTATTTTTATATGCAGTTCACATTATAAGGGGTGAATCTTTTTAATAACCTGCTGTCCGCTGCCTTTCTCTAATCTGTCAATCATCTCCTCGAACTGCAGGGCCTCCACCTCCAGCTTCTTTTTCAGCTTATTCACAAAAGCATCATCCTCCGAGTCCAAATCGTAGTCCGGCTGCTCCGTATCCAGACTGAAAGCTGTGGAGAGAGACACTGGAGGTTAAACAAGCTCAAGCTCAAAGCTTCAGTCTCCTTTCTGATTTTAGCTTTATGTTTAAAAGTCTTGTTCGTTTAAGGGACGCACCGAAATTTCGTCTGCCGAAAATTCTCTTTTTAGTCCGAAAGAGAAAAAAAAGCCGAAAATATAAGCCAAAGATATGCCGCCCCGCCCCTCAGTGTTCGGTGATCAGGTTTCACACTCTCGCAAAGCATATTTTCATGAGCGGCTCCACTTTTCCTCTCTGTGTGCACCGCGCTCTCCGTTCCGTGTGTGGGCGCGCTGTGCTCTCTGCTCAATGTTATGCTCCGTGTGTGTACTGTGCGCCTCCACTCATGTTCTGATCACGCTCACCGGAAAAGCAAAGTCCGCTCAAATAACGTGCCAATATGAATTTTCTCTGTAGTAGACTTCTCTGCAATAGCCCTACTGTGCTGTAACATGGTATAGCCGTGCCGGGCAATGCTCCTAAAATGACGCTACCTTCTCGTTCACTGATCCACTCCCTGCCATCTGCTCAAATGCTCTGACAATAATAGTTTTCTAGGACTATACTTTATTTTGATAATTAGTCAAAAAATAAATCTGTTATCCGAGTCTGTTGCATATAACAATGAATTGATATTTAATATTATTTTAATATAGGGCTATGCTACTTTAATTTGACTGAATCTGAATTTAAAAAACAAGCCAATAAAATAACCACACTTTTTTTATTGCATTTAATTAAAAAGTCTAATAATAATAATAATAATAAACTTATACAAAGATAAGAAATTTATAATTATCTTAAAGTAATTTCTGGTTTCGGCCAAGTGCATCCAGAATTTTCATTTCGGTGCATCCCTAGTTCGTTTATGTTTTGAATGTTCCTCGGGTCTGGCAATATGGCCACTTTTTTATTCTTTGAAGGTTTCATCAAGGTGCAATTTTGTTTCGTTTACATCTACACATCATCGGAAGCCTTTTGCACAGATAAATTGCAAGCACTAGCCAAAATAGCCAGTTTAAAAGAGCATGAGGGAACATGCGTTTAATATTCAAAGGAGCAGGATTTTGAAACGAACAGTTTTTGACTACTCCACTCAACTAACCTATACATATTACTAAGCCAGACAAAAAAGTTTAGGTACAATATCACGACTTTTACTGTACAACACTTCAACATTCAACCGGTACGAGTAAGTCAATGGGGTCCATCAACTGTTTGGTTTCCTACATTCAAAATATCTTTGTCTTCAGCAGAAGAAAAAATAATACAGAATGATTTGAAACAACTTAAGGGTGAGAAAATGACAATTTTCAATTTTGAGTGAACTATCCATTTAAATAAAGCGTGAATGATCGGGAATCGGCATTAAAATCATGAAATTGGTAGTCCTATCGGCTGAAAAAATCCTGACCGGATCATCCCTATCTTCTGTACTACCTTTCACAGACTAATTTCTCTATGGGCTACCACTTTGTTGCACGATAGTCTATTATTATGGTAGCATCGATTTCAGATTTACTGGCTCCTAAATGGCACATACGACTTTGCCCAACTTAAGCTCCAGTATGGACCAGACTGTGTCTGAAAAGTCAGAAAACCCAAGAGATGTCTCTTAAACACACTTCCCCATCTGAACAGTGTTCCCAGTGCCTCATCCTCACTTCCACTTTCCCTCCCCCTTCTTGTCTGGTGTGTGTGAGAGCGTGTGCTCAGACACTCTTTGACAGCAGGACACCTCCTGCTCCTATTACAGACACCCCAGGGGCCGCCAAACTCACTTAAACTCAACCAGTCACTCCATCTACCCACTACACACACACACACACACACACACACACACACACACACACACACACACACACACACACACACACACACACGATAGACGAAACAGCCAAGAAATTAAGTTATGCCAGTTAAATATTAACTACCCCACACAGCGAACCTATTCAAACAAAACCAGACTAAGAGGTATCTAAGAACATGCCACACATTAAGCAGCCTATATCAACAAATCATTTACTGGGAAGTACTAGCCTAAGTTACAATAAAACTAGGGCTGTCACGTCTCCTCGATTAAATTAGAGTACTCAATTTTAAAAAACAATCCTCGATTGCAATTTACCCGTGCCGAGTAACCGGCAAAACACCGGAAGTGGCGCATTCCACTGACGAGAATCCATGAACCGCATTATTAGACCGTTTTCTAAGGCTGCACAATGTATTAAAACCATTACATACTACAGCATAGATAATGTTATTGAGTGCTTAATTTATTTGCATGCGTGTAGGTTGTGTCTCAGTTCACAGATGCTGCTCCACATGAACTTCTTCACATGCGTGAAGCGCGTCTCAAACTCCATCTCTGCATATGCTGTGTGTTTGGGTTGCTTATAACATTCATCTGGGAACACAATGTGTGCCATTTTATCAGATTTGTAAAGTGAATCATTTATAAACCTACGGCAACACAGGAGAATACATCATTATACGTTTCTAAACATGCAAACCGTTCATCACGATTTCAAAAGTCTAAAGTTTGCATGTTTTGATGTCCACATTTTCTTATTCAAGAAATTACAGTGGCTGTAGCATTTCTATTTTAAAGAAGTTGGCAAATATTAAAGTTAACATTTGAATTCAGTATTGTTTGGCAAATATTAAACTAGGATTTGATCTACTTTAAAGTGTAACACCAGACTGTTGCATGCAAATCAGGGCAAAAAATCTGAGCATAAGTCATGAAGTGTATTCCAGCCGTGACTCATCAATAGGGCTGGCTGTACTGAATTCGATGCTTTTTAGGCACCGACCGAAATGCCTCGATACAATCAAGTATCAAAAAATGTTGTGTCGTTCGGTACCATATTTCGAACCAATGCCGCATGATTGGCTGTGGCAAAATAAAGGAAAAACACTAGTTTACGCCGGTTATGCCCAGAGACGTGGCTCACACGTGAACAATATAATTGCTGCCAAGACCGGCAACACAACAAATCTGATGAAGCACTTGACAGTGCACGGAATAAACACAAGAGCAGAAAGTTCTCTCAAGTCGGTTTAAAAGGGTTAAAGAAATACTCTCTTAATTTGTTTATGCTCATTTACATTTGTGTACTCACGCTGTAAGTGAATGAGCTGCTTTGGCATCTTGAAGTCTCCGGGGTAAAGCGAGTCATAGTAGGCGATGTTGCTCTCGGCCTCTGGGACAGGAATCACCATGTTATCCCTCTTTTCTCCGTACACCTGCTGGGCGGAAATCGCCCTCTGGAGATGGTGTTCCTATGGCAACCGTAAACAGAGACATATGCTTCAGTAAACATTCCCATTCACAAAGTAGAGGATCATATTGAACCAAAAAAAATAAAAATAAAAATAAATAATTGTACAAAAGACTATTTTGTCGCATTGTAAAGTCCGATTCATTTTAGCGAATCCATTCGAAAGTTATCATAAAAAAAGAAAGAAAAATGAACCACAATATTCAGATTCTAAACGGTTGTTTATAAACATTTTTCAAACTGTACCGAATTAATCATTAAAGACTCAAATCAAAAGAACAAATCGTTTCGAACAGAACGTCATTAGCGGTTACGTATTGCAGAACAACATTGCCATTTGCCAAAGATATTTACAAAACAGTTGACAATATGCAGAAACAGTAGGGGTGTAACGATACACCAATGCCACGGTTCGGTTCATATCACGGTTTTGGAGCCACGGTTCGGTTCGGTTCGGTTCTGTTTGCTGTGGGGGCAGGGTTCATGGCAGGGCACCAGCAATAATAACGCTAGATTAACTTTAACTTTATTAACTGAACTTTATACAGTGGCTTCAGCCTTTCTTTAGAGCACTTAGCACACCTGAGTTAACTAAAATGAAATAAATGCCTCCACTGACTAGTCAGAAATAAACTGCACACCTGAGTAGGGTTGCCAACTTCAGAAAAGTAAAATGCGGGACAATCGTGGTTCTTTATAGGAAAACAAGGGACACTCAAAATATTTGTACTGCATCGCACAATGTACATCATTTCATTGTCTGCAGACAGTTAAGTATATGTTTAAAAGGTTATCAGACAAACACATTTGTATTGCTTAACCTATTTATGTACAATTTAATTCAAAAAATTATTGTAAAGTCATACAAACAAAATGTCACATTACAAACAAACCACCATTCAAAATAACAGCATTTATCTGAAATAGAAAGCTTTTTTAACATTATACATAGGCCTACAGTTCAAAAGTTTGAGGTTTGTAAGATAATTTTTTGGGGGAAAGAAATTAAAGAAAGTAATTGCCTACTTTTATTCAGCAAGGATGCATTACGTTAATCAAAAGTGACAGTAGCCTACATTTATAGTGTTACACAAGCTTTCTATTTCAAATAAATATCTTATGATCTCTACATTCTTCATAGAATCCAGGGGGGGGAAAAACAAACCAGTCTTAAACATTAATAATAATCAGAAATGTTTTGTGAGCATATTATTCCCTCAGGTAGATTACATGTTTTCTTGCGTGGCTGGATGTTGGACTCATGAACAATAATCACGTTGTTTGCATTCGCTAAAATTGATTTGCCGAAATCAAAACGTGGACAGTGAAAAGGAATTACCGTTAGCGCGAGACGAGTCCGGCTTGAAGCGGAAGCGACCAGACGGCAGAGGATTATGTTCGCAAAACAAACAATGATTTGTCTCAAAACGATGATTAAAAAATGCTGTGATATGTCATCATATTGGATGATGACAGGTGTCGGTGATTCGTGATCAGCACTGCTGCTGTTGCTGCTGTATCAGTCAGTGGTTGTGACCGGAGGGTCTTCAATCTCAATATGAGTTGCCATCCTGAAGTGCGTATGTAAACTCTCGAGCGTGATCGATCACCCAAATCACGTGACATGCACTTTATTTAGTAAATAATATTATAATAATATTTAGTAAAACTACAGCTCTTATTAGTTGTTAAAAGTGTACTCATTAATAACTATTTAATCAAATGTCAAGGAAGAAAAAAATAGTTTTGTGACAAAGTGATGTGAGAGTTGGGCCGGGGCAGCAGGGGGCGGGGCGCGTTCGGTTCGACATGAGAGTATCGCGGTTCGAACCGTGGCTGTTGTATCGCGGTTTGTCGGTTCGGTTTGAATATCGTTACACCCCTAAGAAACAGCATTGGATAGAGTTCAACATATAAATATTTTGATTGTCATCATGACCAGCTTGATTCCAAACAATTCACATCATCATTTTTTCCACAAAGATGATACAAACATGCCACAGTAATGCCTTAATTTTCTCCCGGTAACCCCATTTATACAAAAACCTGTGCTGACTCAGAAGAGGCAATGCAAGAATCCATCAAAAACAAAGCCAGTTTGGTCTTTGAGCATCTAACCTGATCATTACAACAAAACTACACCCCCTTTTCTTTACCTCCCCTATGAATTTGTAATATAGATCAGACCACAAAAGAGATGAGCTGTTGTTTCAGAGAAAATGGCAAAACCATTTTAATGCAATAACCTCAACCGGTTTTCAGAAACCTCCCTTAAATAAGTAGGCCATAAACAGGCTCCATAAAACATAAAATAAACCTACTCTACAAAACACAAAAGAGCACAGTCTCCAAAAATACTCCAAATCATTTGGCCAGTTCGCCTGACGTCATGCACCCCAGGAGCTCATCTGAAATGATTACACTTGGCATAAGGAAATAAAATAATAATAAAAAAACATTACGCATGATAGCCTAGAAGCATTTCACCAGAGGAGCTCAAACAAACTTGGTGACGTAATAGCAAGTAAGAAAGCAAACAAAATGTCCATTTACTTAAAGTTAACATTGTGTTCCTGCCAGCCATAGTTTAAAAACTAACTTTCAATAGTTTATTAGTCACAACTTTCTTTCTCTCACGCTCTCTCTCTCTCTCTCTCTCTCACACACACACACACACACACACACACACACACACCTCGTCTTAAATGACTCAGCTGCGAGCCCTCATTGAAAGGTCTCTCGAAAGGAGGCAATTATCACCAGACAAAAGCCAGACTTCCTTTGGCACAGTCCTCTGAATAACCTTCGGATTGCAAATGCTCCCCCCGCCGAGGGTGACCCCGTCACTGACCTTAGAGGATCATAATTACAAACAGATGAGGGGAGAGAGAACAAAATGGTCATATAAAATACAAAAAAAAGCTCTGAAAGAGACCAAAACACGATCTCCAAGTGTTTATAACTAGGATCTCTTGTGAGCAAATCCTGATTATGAATTCAGACAGCCATATTTTGTAGTTCTTTTCAGGGGGTGTTTCAATTAAATATTTTAGGTCAAAGGGGTTCAGCTGACAAAAAAAATTACTTGTTTGCTTTTTTTTTTTTTTAATGACCGAAGCTTGACATTCACATTATGTAACAAAATACTTTTTCTAAACACAAAACATAATGCATTATAAATTACATGTCTGAAGCCATACATGTCTGATTTTTTTTTCTAACCGCACCGTGGATTTTTTGTGGTATTAACTAGGGGTGCAACGGTTCAAATTACTCACAGTTCAGTTTAAGGGTCATGGTTTCGGTACGGTTTGGTGCTGTGTTCAGGAAAAAAAGGACTAAGTACTGTTAAATAAAGATAAAGAAAATAAGAACAAATAGGCTAATCTAATCTACAAGCACAGCACAAATAAATACAATAGAGCAAAGATACAAATAAAATAAACAGTGCTTTTCAGGCATCTAAAGCAGTTTTCAGGTGCAGAAATTGAATAAAGTAAATCACATGTAAAATAACACTGCATGTTTCACGGTAAAGATTAATCCTTATTAAAGTTAGAAAAGCTATTCAGTCAAGAGCAGTGAGTGATTTCCTTGGTGGATTAACATTAAAAGCACAGACAGCAGGAATATTAGGCTGCTGTCACTTTAAGACATAACACACTGATACAATATACTGATAATGTATAGCAGAAATATTAGGCTGATGTCACTTTAAGACATAACGCACTGATCCAAAATATGACAGGAGTAGGGCTAGGTATCGTTAAAAACACTACAATATCGATACCGGTTCCTGAACGATACTTTTTCCCGATACCAATTTTATGAAATCCATTTTAACAAGATTAGCCTACATTATATATAACCTAAAAAAAACTTTGGTTTTATTTTTTCCGTTTGTTGACTTTTTTTACAGACTCAAAGACTCATATTGTTGCAAATATTGCATCGCACACTGTTGGCATCGAGCCTGGTGAAATGTAGCCACATCTTTTATCTTTTCCACATCTTTTCCATCTATTGGCGCTTTTCCACTGCATGGTACGGTACGGCTCGGTTCGGTACGGCACGCTTTGGCGCGTTTCCACTGCATGGTACGGTACGGCTCGGTTCAGTACGGCTCACTTATGGCGCATTTCCACTGCATGGTACGGTACGGTACGGCTCGCTTTAAATGGTACCACCTCTGTTGAGGTTCCAAGCGTACCGTACCGATACTAAAATGTGACGTGAAAACACTGCAGATCACTGATTGGTCAGATAGAATCATCACTACCAGCGTCATTGTATTTACGACACGAGACACTAAACCCGCTAGATTTAAATAGCCAGTAGACAACAGCCAAAGCTGTAGCACCTGTTTTAAAAGTATTTGCAAAAAAAAAAAAAAAAAAGTATAAACTTCAAAAAATAAATGGCTGAATCGTGGTCAGTGGATGAGGTGCAGTCAACGTTCCTCTCGTTGGTTGCAGAGGAGCGGATGGGGAAACACGGAATGAAAAATTCGCATTTAATATGATGATGTCATGGCAGTAGAGACGGCAACTATAACGATCAGTCCCACCCACTTTGAAGCGGTACTAACTGCAGTGGAAAATCAACCGAGCTAAAGCGAACCGAACAGTGCCGTACCGAGCCGAGTCGTACCACGCAGTGGAAAAGCGAAGCGAGCCGAACCGTTCCGCGCCGAGCCGAACCGTACCGAGCCGTACCATGCAGTGGAAAAGCGCCATATGGGGAATGGGACGCTTACACACTACAGCCTCACGTGTGGTATGAGCCCCGTCTCTGGGCATAACCGGCGTAAAATTGTGTTTTTCCTTGATATCTCGCCACAGCCAATCATGCTGCATGCTTACTGGCTCACTGATGTTCAAGCGCAAGACTGGAAAGAGAACTCACTATAATTGCGCGCTGTCTGAGATGCGGCTTTCCGTGTGCACGCTTCGGATAAGTGCACACACACAAATCTTCTCACAAGTTCTCATTCACGTCTTCTTGGGCTTGAATGTTTAAAATGGCAAGGCTTAAAAACAAGCGCAAATGAGTTTGTTCAAACACAGATTGCAATGCGTGCTGTTCAGGTGTCAGCAGCACTATCAACACCCAGGAGATGACGGTGTAAATGACTGGTCATGTTTGAGCATATGGCACTCGCATTGAACAAAGTTTACAAAGAGTGACTGTGATGTCCTGTGTTATAAGTGTATTGGGAAGCCAAAATGCGTTTCAATTGACAGAAACATGTATTAGCGGAACTGTTTTACACGTTATTTTCAACAAAACTTAAGCGTTGTCTGATTTCAGATTAACCGCAGTGCAAGTGTGTGCCGAAGAGTGTGTGGAGACCGGAACAGTTTGATTTTTTACAGAGAACCGTTACACCCCTAGTATTAACTCACTGTAGAGCAGAACCTACTGACTGACACATTGCTACCATTGCATATTATACAACATCATATCACCCTGCCTTAACACCATTACTTCAATCTAAAGACAATGGAGCGTAAAGCCCAAATCCACAAGACCAGGATCATCGAATCATCATGCACGGTGACCTGCTGTTGGCCTGGCTGATCCAGGATCAGAACTTATTTTGCTTCAAAAGAACCACATTATGACATAAGCATATTGCATACTAGCATGGGGCTTTTTCATGTCTGACGCCGATATCTAGAGTGCAGGATGACAGAAATAATGCATAGACAGACGTAATACAATTTAAATGGCAATGACACATATAGCCAAATCGTCCTATTATCAGCAGAACACTGATACACACTATCGTTGGGGGTGGCGGGGCTTTTTTACTTAGGCATATGCTCATTTATTTGATCACTGTTTACACATTTAAATACACCACGTAAATAGAATGCCGTTTCATGCACGAGATGCTGCAAAAGATGCGTGGTGAGCGCAGCGTCTTTGGCGTGCTTGCATTGATAAACAAATGAAAAGCGCAATGGAACGGAAAAACTGGATTCATGCATTAGGTCTTAATGTGACAGCAACCTAATATTCCTACTCTCTGTTTTTAATGTTAATCTGAGTCTGAGGAGGGGCGGAAGAAACAACTCTCTCCAATATTATGAGTTTGGACTGCAGTACACATTTGAACCACTAGCTGTCAATATTACATACAGCACCTTTAACAATATTTGAAATATATAGGAGTAAGGCTAGTAGTTTTTGCTGTCACTTTATTTAAGGTAATGGGTCAAAAACACCAAAAACAATAACTGGCCCTATTTTATTTGTATGTATTTATTACTTTCTTTGTGATGGCGCCAAACATGCTCAAATTGAACTACTGGCCCGACCGGACAGTAGAAAAAAATCCTTAGTGTTGAGCCCGGACTGCTGTTTGAAGCAACAATGCTAATCTTACAGAACATGCCGAGTCATTTACAAAGTCCTGGCATTCTGTCAGGGAACTAGAGAGAAACAAGCAGGTCAAACTTGTCTGGAATGCTGCCATGACCTTTAGCCTAGTCGACACACCGGAATGATGCTGGAAGGAGGAAACCATCATCTCTGGGAAAACCGGCTTGCTGGATTGTTGCATTTGCCAAAGCCGACACATCTGCCAAGTGTACAAGGCCCTGCATAGGCTACTAATATAGCCTAGTCTAAACCAAGAGTGCCCAATCCTGCTCCTGCCGATCCACTGTCCTGCACAGTTCATCTCCAACCCTAATCAAACACACCTGAAGCAACCAATTAAGGTCTTCAGGATCACTTGAAAATTAAAGGCAGGTGTGTTTGATTAGGGTTGGAGATGAACTGTGCAGGACAGTCGATCGGCAGGGGCACCCCTGGTCTAAACAATAACCACCAATCATGCTTGGCAACTGTGATGAAGACAAATAAATGTGAATAAAAATAAATTCATTACATGATTATCCAACTGAGCTCAAAATCCCAGACAATTAAAAATAGCAGTTTTGCAATTCCACTTGTTGCCACTAGAGACACTAAAAATACCTCACCACAAGCTACAAACACGGCTACGTAAAATAAACGTGTAACCCGCATCTTGGAAAAATAAAGAGGACTGCACACAATTAGCTCTTTTGAAAGCCTACCGAACACATATCTGCACTAAACAATTGCTAAAATATTGACAATTTCATAAATGTTCGTTCAAGCAGGTGTAGACCCATTGCTAACTCTATTGCAATTCTGTTTAGTGCTGATAGCACAGAGAAATTACATTTAATCAATAATTGTCATTGTACCATCATAGTTATTCATGATGGATGTTGATCAAAATCCTGATGGCACAATGACATGATTTACAAACACGGTCAATGTGCAAGTGAGACATTTGCAATATCTACAGAAAAACTAGCTGTGTTCAAGGGTTAGCCTACATGAGTTGAGATTTAGAAGAAAACCAGCTACACCAGATGAATATCCAGCATCAGCACGCGGAAAACATTTATTTAACGAATGTTTGTTGACAAAGCAGGAGGAATTTGCGGCTTTCACTGAGGTTTCAGGTGACAAAATAGAGCCTCTCTTCTCTCCTATAACTCGGAAGACAAAATGACAGCAAAAGAAACAGTCTAAAAATAAACTTCTTTCTTTAAGAAAATTAGAGACACTCAAAATGACATTGTAAAAGGAAATTCAGAGAGATTTGTGATGTCTTATGCATGTCACACTCGACAAACAAACACTTCAGGTGCATTAGGGGAATGCAATATAAAGATTTTAGACTGTGATTGATAAAAACATCTCCACGATCTGCCTTTTAAGAGAGATCGTTCGTAATATCGTGCTACAGTGCTCATTAAGTTCTGGCGCCTGCGTTCCAACATACTGTAAAGCGCAATGTACATTCACATCCCATTTGACAACACAGCGAAAGGTTTACGCTTACATGACATTTCAGTTTTTCACCATCACAAAAGTTTAGTATTATTTGCTTGTTTTTTAAAGCTTTGCCAGTTAAAAAAAATGTCGCATGCCATTCTGACATAAGATTTTCTGAGTGTACACATGAAGCGCACACACACACTAAAAAAACCTGTCAAACATAGTAATAAAATAAGTTCTCTTTTGCATCTTATTGCGCTTAAACTGTCAAATACACACAAGGTTTACATACAGTCATTTGTATCTGTAAGTGAATGTAAACAGTTCGGATGTGTATCAGTTTATTAGATCCGTGCATTAAGTCTTAAACTGACAGCCGCCTAATAAACCTGCTGTCTGTGTCACTAATGTTAAAGGTCCCATGACATGAAATTTTCACTTTCTGAGGTTTTTTAACATTAAAATGAGTTCCTCTAGCCTGTATATGGTCCCCAAGTTTCAAAAAATTTCAATCGGTGTAAATCGAGCTTTTGCTATCTTTCTCTGCCTTTGAGAAAATGGAGGCTCATACACGCTGATTATGACGTCATAAGGAGGAAATGTTACCTCCCCTGTCTCTGCTTTGCCCGCCCAGAGAATATTTTCCACCCATGAGAAAATGCGCTAGGAAGTAGGAACGCGCGCGCGCGATTTTAGTTTGTCCACGAGAGATATCATGGCTTTTGAGCGAGCGAAGCATAACAATTGCTCAATAATTGGATGTACAAATGAACACCGAAGGGTCAATACAGAGCTGGGCTTGCTGAACGTCTGAAACTAAAGTCTGGATCACTCTCTTTGGCTCAGCTACACACCTCAGACAACTAATGATATATAAGTGTGTTGCTTTACTGTTTATGGTTACCTAGATTTTACACGTAGAATGTGGCTGTAACATTAGTTATGCAGCTATGCAGTTTATGTGTGTGAATACACACACTGTAACGCGAGTGTTGTACACGTCTTTGTTATTTGGATAACCGTTTTCCTGTTGGTTATATGGCGCGCGCGATATCCTCATTTCAAGATCGCAGAGCTTGATGTAATTGTAATAAGATAAATTACAGACGTTACAGCTCTCATGAAAAGGCAACAGTAGGTTAGCGTTAGCTACATGATGATAACTGTAAACCATCCGAATAAAGTACCGTATCCAGACATAATATTTTAAACTAACCATTCGGAAACGTCCTGCTGGAGCCGCTGAGTTGCAACTTCTTCATCCGTTGCTTCTCCATCTGGATCAGATTCTGGGTCAAACTGAAATGCTTGAAAGACTGCGTGTCTTCGTGCCATTGCAATATCCAACGTAAACATGCACGCCACGTTACCGTTGCGCAAGATGGTCAAGGCCACACCCACCCTCTACCTTGCGCCGCCTTTCTCCTCCTTATTAGTATTTAAAGCTACAGACACCGAAACGGCCTGTCTGAAGGAAGCTCATTCTGGGACTGGCTTGTAGTGGCTATAATTCTGCACTGAGGCTGAATTTTTGGAAAGAGATTTCAGATACAGTACTAGGGACCACTAATGACTATATTAAAGCCTACAAAAAGTAGCATGTCATGGGACCTTTAATCAAACACTCACTGCACTTGACTGAATAACTTCAGTAGCTTTAATAAGAATCAGCTATATATTTAATTAAGGTGAAAGTGCTAAATGCTACTGTTACAGTACATTTCTGTATCTGAAAAAAATGTATGCACTATTTCATTTCTTATATTGTATTTTTTCCTATTATTTGTAGGGTTGTCACAATACCATAAAAATGTCTTACAATTCTTAACCAGCTGAAGTTGTATCGTGATACCATGCAGTATTGTGTTAATTTATAATTCAAATCTACAAATGAAAAACCAAACTTTCATATAGTGCTGGGCGGTGTACCGGTTCATACCGGATACCAGTGTTTATTTTTGTTACGATATGAATTTTTTAAATACCGCAATGCCGTTGTATGTCGCTTTAATAACGATTGGAACGAGGCGCGGTCCTTTTTCACAGTTGCACTGTGGTGATGCACGCGTTACTAAGCGTGACTTTGAAGATGGATAGGTTAAACTATAATTGATAGCTGTCAAATTATATTACAGTGTTTCCCATACATTGGTTCACAATATCAACACAGCCTTTTGGAAAATCTATTTGTGGTTGGCATTGACAATGACATCGTTGAATAAACATGAGCACTGCACGTTTCAAAATCAAAACGCGGCGCGGGTGTTTTTATATGAATGTATCTGAAGTAGGGTTGGGCGATATGACCAAATTCTTATTTCACGATGTGAGAAATTTAATTCACGATACCGGATATAGGCCTATATCATGATATAGCTATTTTGTGCTATCTAATTTCTGTTATTAAAAATAAGCAAATTACAAATAATAGGAAAATACAATATAACAAAAATATGAGTTAAACTAATTACATTTTTAAGATAAATTGGTTTATTTAACATGCAGTTAGAATAAGTACAGAAATGTAATAATCATAATAATTTATTGAGAAAGGTCGCATGTGACCGAAACGTTTGCCCTTTTTTATTTTTTTCTCAGTAAAAGCACTGGAAATGATCTCGCTTTTTGACATTTCTTCGTCTTTTGTGGAGTGTGCGGACTCTTGTGAAGTGCATATATTCTTAAAGCTAAAAACTAATTATTGAGTCAAGAGCAGTAAGTTATATTCTCTTTAGTTTGATTCACATTAATGACACAGAGCGGTAGGTTTATTAGGCTGCTGTCCCTTTAAGACCAAACGCACAGATCCATAATACTGATACACATCCGGTTTACACCCAACCGTTTACTTTCCTTGAGACATAACCAGCTGTGTTTACATGAATATGCCACACGACGGGCATTTTTACATAATTGCGTGCGTATTCGATCATTCAAGCGCAATAAGACGTGAAAGAGAACTGAATTCGTGATCGCCACCTGAGAGAGGCAGCTTTCTGTGTGCGCACTAAAGCAGTGTGCCAGTCATCCTTTTCAGAGTTGTATAGCCTAACTCTTTTTAACATCAAGCACGTCCCACTGTTTAAACTCTCATTCATGTATTTCATCACTCTGAGGTGTCAATAGTGCTAATGCATACCGCGATATACCCGATATAGCAAAATCTCTAACGATAGACATTTTATACCGTGGTAACGATATATATCGTCATACCGCCCAGCCCTAATCTGAAGTGAACTGACGGTCTTTAGAAAAGTTTCTTTGTTATTGAATCTTTCTTTATCTTTCCTGATAAAGCAGCGTTTATGAGCATTGCTGCTTTGTGTACAGCCGTTACCGGGGATACCGCTATTTCTGCCGCTCCTAAAGCGCCTCCTGCTGGCACCTCTTTGTAAACAGCCTTGCAAACCTGTATTAATACTAGTATTTTTTTCTACAATATTCACTCATGACAGTAAAATAGGGCATTCTAAGCCGATCTACTGCAGTATTTCCTCTCTCACTCAGTGCAAAATGGGTTTTACACCCAGTCATGCTTGAAAAAAAACGGGGAAAAAAACCTCATATACCGTGAAACCGGTGTAATTTAGAAAAATACCGTGATGTGGATTTTTGGTCATACCGCCCAGCACTACTTTCATTAATGCATAGATGTAGGCTAAATGAAAACAGACCAAATTTTCCTCTGAATACTTCATTAATGAGAATGAGTAACTGGCTATTGTTACCAATCAAATGAAATCAGAGTAAACTATTTTAAAAATCTGACAAAAAGTGACATTTAGATGTCGTATTAATGCATTTGCACTGCTATCTTATGAGAATAAATATAAAATAAGAAAATAAAAAATAAAATGAAATAGGCCTACTTTTAGATGGTAAACTAAAGCCGCCAGTGTTATAGATGGTAAACTAAAGCCGCCAGTGTTAATGATTGAGTCACTGAATCCTTAAATTCGTTAAAAACGACTGCTTCATTCAGGAACAAAGCAAATTACTTTTTATGAATGGCTCAGTAAATCAGTGATTCGCCCGATTTATTCAGAAACAAAACAAAAACAGCACTGTCGAAACATCAGGAGCCCTTTTGCCCGCATATCATTAAATTTCCAACTCTGACTGGAGAGCATTATACATAATTTATAATGTTAAAATCACATAATGATGGATGTGATTGAACAGAGTGCAAAGCTGCTATGTTGATGAATTGAATTGCATCTGAATAGTCAACGCAAAGATGTTTCTAGAAACAAACTACACCTTTGTAGGTGGCTACACCTGTTCCAGAAGTGGTCAAATGAGCAACGGATAACTGTGAGGATACATTCTTATATAAAGATATTATGGTATTGATTAAGTGATGCATGAGCTGCTATTTTTTCTAATCATTTCAGACCCTTTCTCTTGATAAGGAGCCCGAACAACAATAATTATATGACATTTAAAATATATTTTTGTACCGAATGCTTATAGAGGTTCAAAGGGAGCTCAACTATTGCAAACTAGCTACTTGGTAACCTTTGAAAAAGCAGCCTATCAGAGCACACAGTCAAGCACACGCTAATGAAAGCACAATTATAGAGTTATTTATGGTCTCAGAGAGTTCCCACGCTGTTCAGAAAGAAAGTTCTTGCACTTAATATCACCTCCCAGTATTCACAGTAAATCCACTAAAAATGGTGGTTTGGGCATTAAAATGATGAACAAATGTGTGTCCGATACACAAATAAAAGCCATAAAACTGAACAAAACATATTCTGACAAAGTTTGTGTCAGTGCTTGAAAAACATCTTCGGGGAGTTGTAAAAACTTGTGACCCCCTGACACAACAGCTAGAGAACTAAACAGACAGTAAATCAGATTAATCCAGCCTTTATGGATAACAAAACATTTCCTAACCGTTGGGAGAAACCCACTCACATTCCAAACAATCCGTAAGTCAGAGCTTTAACCAGTTAGACGCGTCCTACAGTCGATTGCTGTCAGAGAGATTGTCGTCACAAGATTTGAAACGGCTTAAAACTGACATAAAATATCCCCCATAGTAATAAGAGAGCCTGCACGCCTCCACCAACATACAACAAATGGTAAAACGAAACAAAACTAAACTGGTTCTCAATTGTTATCCCAAGAATCACCAGGGCTTGTTGAAAATCAGAGCCAGGTCACCCAGACCACCGGTATTAAGGTTAGGCTGTAAATTGACTCGTAGAGAAAATGCACACTTCAAACTAGGGCTGTCACTCATTAACGATTATTTTGGCGATTAAACAAAATAAGTAATCTTTTTTTTTTTTTTTTTTTGTGGTAGTAAAAAATAGACCCAAGCAAACAATAGCCTTTAAAATTGCTTAAAGTACAAGGAGGCAATAATAATTGGTTCAAATAAAGTATCAAAAGCAAGCAATCATATGGTTTTATTGAACAACATTTAATCAAGTATCGTGACAGCCCGAACTAAAAGTGTCAACCAATGTTTACAGTACAGTACACAATTTACAACTAAAAATGCGTTTTGGCTGTTTATTTACACGACAATGCTGTCTGTCCTTCTATTGACAGCTCCGCAACTACCACTTTGACAGGTTCATAAAGAGTTTAATGAATTGAGCGGTTTAGTCATTTTCTGAAGAGACTCAATCACTTCATATGATAAACAGATTTCAGTTTATGTTCGCTGATCACAACTTATGTTAATAAAAGGCTAATTTCAATCTGTTTATCATCTAAAGCGATCCAGTCTCTTCCGAAAATTCGGACTAAACCGCTCAATTCAAGTGGATTAGTTTTACGATCTTAGGAACTTTTTGAAGTGACAAAGTGGTAGTTGCGGAGCGGTCAATGGAGAGACAGAAAACGGTCAGATTTCCTTAAAAATATCTTCATTTGTGTTTCAAAGATGAACGAAAGTCTTATGGGTTTGAAACGACATGAGGGAGAGTAATTAATGACAATTTTTCAATTTTAGGATGAACCAGGATAACCCTCTAAAAAACAAGCACACTTAAAAACCAGGCCTCTCTATTCCAACGAAAGAGCACAAGTGTGAAAAGGCTCTTGACACCCGAATGCATGCTCCATATTTCACAAGGGCCTCAGGCTTATTTTGTATTTCTATTAAAAAAAAATCTTGCATTAATTGAATTCTTCAAACAGTGCAAACCAATTTAAAAAGAAAAGCTTCTCCTACCAAACAACCAAACAGCCTCAAACATTAAACAGCCACTCTTTATGAACCTCCACATCAAGCAAGTACAAGAGACACTTGACATGCCGCTGTCATAGACCACGTTTACATGCAAATCATTTTCTGATGTTTATTCTAATAAAAGATGCACAGATCCAACCAGTGCAAATCAGAAAAACCAAGAATATTCTCTTCTGGAAATACTAAAGAAGCTCACTCAGGAATTTAATGATCTCACTAATTTTCATTAACATCCTTTACAATACACAAAAGAATGCAATAGATTGAAAATGTCTGGCATTTCTTTTTTTAATGTTTGTAAAATGCAAGGTGTTCAACATGACCTCATATTCAGATCAATATTTGCATGTGCCAGGGGTCTTTTTTTTTTTTTTAGATAAAGTAACAATAATGTTGCCTTATTCTGGTTAGGCACTGACATTAATATGTTTGTGACCAAATTCTGATTAAGATGCATGTAAATCCAGTCAGTGACGCTAGCGGCCCCGGGGCCTAATAAGAATGCAAAGAATCTCATTCAGGGGCCTTCGGGGCTCAGCCTCACTCTCCAAGGTTCCCACATCTTTAGACGAAATACATTTTTCATTCATTCATGATTATATGCATTCAAGAATTTTCTGTATAGAAATTGCATTCACAAAGAGCAATTTATAGGCGAAAAATATTTTCACAAGCATCACTAGATAGTTTTCTACATAGAAATACCCATGACTTTTCCAAGTGTGGAAAAAACGAGACAATTATTAAATAGATAGCTAATTCAATCAAAATAAGAAATTTTATTAAATTGTATTTACGCAGCCTCAAGCCTCATGTTGTTCAAACCATATAACTTTTAGAAGAACTCAAGAGGAGACGTTAGGCAACATGACAACCTCAGTCACCATTCACTTTCACTGTATGGGGGAAAAACCATGGAAGTGAATGGGGACTGAGGCTGTCAGGACCTAATATTCCCCGTCTGGGCTTCCCAAAGAAGCAATTAAGTCACAAAGAATTGGAACAACAACATGAAGGCGAGTAAATTACAGAATTTAATTTTTTTTAAACCAAATTATCGCTTTCAAATTCGCTGATTTTTCCAGATTTCCCATGACAGCGGGAATGCCCGCCCTCTGGCTGCCGCGTGTCGCCACTACAGGAAAAAAATCCAACAAAATGTCGGTACCTCCACGGTCACATGACTCCTTTTGTGTTTTGCTGCACGATTCGGGTCCGAACGGATTGACACAACCCTACTTTCACACCGCAAATAGCCATCAAATAAATCCAACTGTATAAACCACACTTTAAATTCGGTGCAAACTGCAAAACGGGTCCAAAACACCGTGTAAAACGCTTCACAAACAGTCGGCCATTTTGTTGCATCCAAACCTGCGCAGACTGACAGAAAAAAAAAACAAGTTTGTATCGCAGAAAATCGGAAGTTGCATGGTTAAAATCGTACCGATTCCTCGTCCTTCTCCATGCCTGTGGGCATCTGCGGCACGGCGCGGTTGATGGACGCGTACTCGTGCAGGTCGGGCAGATCCTCGCAGCGGTAGATGGGCAGCGGTTTGAGAGCGTCCAGCGCCCGCGCCCTGAACGACAGTTTACTCATTTTACTCTATAAATCTATCCGATCCCCTCACAATCACCCATAAAACCGTCACAGATCTCATGGAGGAGGGTGGATGGAGTTGGAGAATGAGAAAAAATAATGGAATAGAAGAGATCCAGCGAGGAAAAGCAGAGGCGGGTGTGTGTGTTTTCTCTCGCTGCCTCAGTGCGCCATTCACAACATGGCGGACATTAAAAACTCCTCAGCCGATTGCGTTCTTCCCTCCTCCCTCACAAACTCCCGTGAACGCGCACCTCAGCCATTCCCGCACGGCTCGTGCACGCGAGCGCGGTCACGAAACATGTGCACGCGCACACATATTATACGTATAGGCTAGACCAGTATCAGATATTATTGAGGGGCTTTATTAACCATCCAAACAATGGGCTACACAATGTCATACACTTATGTCACATGCTTCAACTGAATTAATTATCATAGCTGGCCAATTAAATCGACACAGTAACTCAATTAACGCACAACAAGATATCATAACATATCTTAAAATACATATGTGCTGTTTGAACACTGGTATTGGTTACATGTTTAGTTTTAGTGCCAATATGAACACATGCACTCATGAATATGAACTCTGATAGCCTAAGTATAACTTCAACTCTTATTTTTTCTGTTTAGCTAGCAGTAGGCCTACTGATCCATGCCATATTAATGTGCATTTGGTAAATAAACTGATAGGCAATAAAATACACCCGTCGTTGCATTTATATGCATTGTCACTTTACAATTCAACATAGACTTGTTTTCTTTTAGCTTGAAACTTTACAATAACTGTATGCTTGTTCATGTTCCAAACGTGCATTTTGTCAATTATGTTACAATCAGTTTTATCTTGTGTTAGGAGACGGCGCCCTCTTTTGGTCAAATGAAGTTAAACCAAAGAAATTAAGTTGACTTCACTATTTATAAATGCATACTGGAAACTAACAAACCAACAAACACGGTAGCCTACGAAAAAGGCTTAAAGATAATTCAAAGCCTATTAAGTTGTCCTCCCCCCAAAAAACATGCCACGCAGACACCACATTAAATTACACAAAATATGGAGTCAAGCAAAGGAATTGTAGCCTACTATACAGGCTGAACACTGGATTATGTTTTACAAGAAAAAAAGAAGAAGTAATTTCCACAAACACAAGAACAAAATGCAGCAATAATGGTTCAAATGGAAACAAACAACACAATGTATAGCTTTTAATGGAGACTAAAGCCACGTCATCTTCAGTGTATAAACTCGAATGGCTTTCAGAAAACTGCCACATGGTGGTGTAATGACATCGATAACACACTTCACAGAACAACAGTTTCATAAGGCTGCAAACTTAGAGTACGTGACAACTACAAAAGTCGGTTCCACTTTATTTTAAAGTGACGTAGTTATTGTACTGAGTAGGCTAATA
>NC_138745.1:32343209-32350709 GCF_965113295.1 Leuciscus leuciscus | reverse complement strand
CAATGTCATGTTCATTTTAATTCACAGTTTATTACAGTTTAAGGATACAGTTGGCCAGAAATAAACAACATGTCATTATTCGCTCACTGTTCATGGAGTTTTCTTCCATTCAATGAAGTGAACGGGCACAAGAACTGTCCAGAAATGGCAAAAAAGCACCATTAAAGTAGTTTATAGTGTGGGTGCCGCCATATGGTGGAGTTTTACATTTTTACATTTTGCTTGACCTTTACAGTTATTCGTTTAGCAGATGCTGTTATCTAATTCAGCAACATAAGCAATTCATTTTGTTCATTCATCGACCTTTGACCTTTAATCTGTTATAAGCCTGCGGTTCTCAACTGGTCATGACCCAGCTGACCCAACATTGAGTTCTAACATAAAATAAAGAAATACATATAAAAAATAGTGAAAAATACTCAAATGAGATACTCCAAATTCTATCCCATAAGGCCTTAGGAGCCAGTGTTGTTTTAGTGTCATTGAGATACTATTATAGTTTTAATGAATATTTTCAATGTTTTTATATTATATTGTAGTTATTAATTCTGATGTGTATTTTTGACATTTTTGTTATTATCATTAGGCCCTATTGATATTTTTTTTAAAATGTCTATAGTTTTTATTAATTCTGATTTCAGATTTAGTTGTATGTTATTACATCAAGTTAAACTAAATGAAAATAGGAAATATTGCCTTGGAAACTAGCTAAAGTGAAATAAGTTTTTAAAAACATTTCATTTTATTTCAAATAATGAAAATGCTTTCTTTAGCTTTGTACTTCTAAAAAAAAACGAATTACTAGCTACTAATTACATCTTCAACGGTGTAATTAGATACTAATTAAAAAATCCCATCAACCTCGAGCGGTTGAACAATACAAGGATAAACATGAACATCTCTTTTAATTCTTTCAAATAAACAATATAAAGTTACATTTTTAAATATTATGTTATTTAAAAATATAACAATAATCACATTATTCTTGAACTGACAAAAGTATTTAAAGGGAGGTTACATTAAAACATTCATTTTGTCATTAGACATTAAATTTGGATTAAATCTATAATTGTTTTATATTGAATTGTAGTAAATAAAGTATTTAATGCAATTACATCAGAAGTAACTGGTATTAATTTCAGTAAAATTAAGAGTAATCCCTTACTTTTAATAAAATAAAATAAAATAAAATAAAAATACAGTAATTAATTACTTATAATGAATTACACACTGGGTTTTAGTTAGAATGATGATTGAGCCATGCAAGTAAAAATGACAGAAAACCATCAAGAACTTCTTTTCATTTTTCCTCATGGTTTAATTGACAGACTGAATTCCTACATTCATAAAGCACAGGCATTCAGAAGCAGCCACGGTCTTCATGCATGCTTATTTTATTGCTAATTCTATTTAATGGTCAGGATTGTTTTAGTAGTCATCACACACGTCATTAACAGATATTGAGCTGAGAGCAGAACGGCCCAATGCACAAAACAGCTTTATATGAAGCCGTATATTGAAGATGTTTAAATATTTCCCACCAGAGCAAAAGAAAACAGATGCAAAAATTAATTAAAAACAATGGGTAGAGGAAAATAAATGTAATGACGATTACATCTAATGGTGAGGAAATGGAAATGTATCTGTTTGTTTCTCAGTAATGTAATAAGCATAAGAAAATATTGGTCCTAACAGCATTTTATCACATATCAGAATTATTGCAAAATGATGCATGTATTCGATATTCGACATCATTTTCCTACTTATGTAATGTAAAAAATCAAATAAAAATCCATGCAATTGAATATTTGTCCAACAGAGGGCACTCACTACCTATTTTTCTTTTTCTCTACAAGGGCATTACCATATTTCACTATGAAGCTACTTCATAACGCAAAAAAAGGAAGTATAATAGCCTTTTTACAGTGACGTCATCGCATCAGTGACGTGGCGAGGGAAAACTCCCTAATGTGTCAAAGATCAAGTCAAAATGTCTGCAGACTATATTGTCTTGTTTTTTTAGCATTAAAAAGTTTAACTTTAGCCAACTTTTAAACAGTTGTTCATGTCAGAAGATAGCAAGTGTTGAGGTATGCGGGAGTTTTTGTACAGTTCTCTCCTTTTTAACATTGACCCACATTATTTCCACTGATTGGTGCTTTCAGAATGAAACACCACTTAAAACATGGAACCAACAGAGCAAAAGTCCTTGAACAGAAAGTGCAAACATAACCTTCTTACATGTCAGTTTGAACAGGCTGATTCCACATCATTATCAAGATTATTTGCTTTGTTCTTCACAGTGACCACAGGTTTTGACACTCAAGATAAAAAAAATAAAATATCTGAATGCTACTGCATTAGATGATAAAATATCCTTTTCTAAATCAAAATGGCCTGTGCCCTTTTTTCAATCAGCGCTGTTCAAAAGCCGGGGTTGGTAATATTTTTATAATGTTTTTGAAAGAAGTCTCTAATGCTCCCCAAGGCTGCGTTTATTTGCTAAAAAATGCAGTAAAAATAGCAATAATGTGAAATATTATTACAGTTTAAAATAGCTGTATTATATTTAAATATATTTTAAAATGTAATTTATTCCTGTGATGCAAAGCTGAATTTTCAGCATCATTATTTCTGATCAATTTAATGCATCCATTGCTGAATAAAAGTCTTAATTTCTTCACACAATCAATCTGCGGGAACTCTTTGCCGAGTAAAGACAGTAATATGAAGAAAAGCAGGACAGAAAATCTGCATATCCGACCATTTGAGGTTACACTCCCTTTTCCAGTTGCATTTCAGTCCGGTGCGCGATTCTTCAGGGGTGAAAAATGTATATTTTAAAATAGAATAGTGAGTTTATATAATCAGCTCATCCTCATCTGATTAATGAAGGAATGAATGTGGGAGAAGCGAGCAGAGGTGCTGATCTGTGCTTTTCTTTTTATAGAGGAGACTTTAAACTCCTTCGCTGTTCATCATGAGTAGGAGATCACAGAAATGCTGAAGAGACTATCAGCACAAATGCATCATAAATATATTAGTATGGGGTGCATACATGATGATATACCTTGAAAAAAAAGTCTGCATTAAAGTTAATCTACAAGTTTTCAGGGATCATGTACATTTTTAATCCTTCAATTTTGTTCCTGGAGGTCCAATTATAGTCATTTCATTGACGATTTTCAGAATTAAAAAGGCAGTTTTTTTCCTCTTTCACATGTGAAATGAGTGACAGCACTTTGGGCCTCTCACATAGAAATCCTGTCCACTGGGTCCAAAACTTGACCCTATCCTAAGCAGCGATCTTCAGGCACTGTGACCTGTCGCTGTAATTGTGGCCCAGAGCCTGGCCGTGACCCAGACCTCATCGATGTCCGTGACCCAGGAGTAGAGCCCGAGCTGGGGCAGCGAGAGGAGGCCCGTGACGCCCGCCGCTGGAGGTTTCGGGATATGGAGCGGTGTAGGTTCTTGTTAGAGGAACAGGCTGCCATGCTGACCAGCCACGGGTGCTTGAGAGCTTCCTCAGCGGTCATGCGGTGCTCGGGCTCAAGGGTCAGGAGGTGACCGATGAAGCTTTTGGCCAATGTAGAGACTGATTTCCATGGCTGAAAGAGAGAGATTGAGAGTTTGTCGGTATAATAAATAGTTGCTGTGATTTGTGAATGTCATTTGTGAAGGTCATATGGTCAATAACATGATTTTGCATGTTAAAAAAATAAAAAAATAATAATATATTGAAATGTGCCATAAAGTAAAAGCTTAAGGTCAATAAAATAATACAATTAAATAAATTGTTTATTTAAAAACATATGCAGTGCATATAAAACACCCCTGTTAAAGCAGCTGGTTCTGTAAAAAGATGAAACAAAGACAAATAATATCAGAACTTTTGCTCCTTTAAAAGTAAAAATTACAACCTATATGTAATGCCATTGAAATAACCTAACTGCATAAGTGTGCACACCCCTGAACTAATAATATTATCTTCGCTTCATTTTTTACTTAAAAAAACAAACAAAACAGCTGTTTTAACAGGGATGTGCAGAATTTTTATATCCGCTATATACGTATATGGATATACTGTATATACACTACCATTCAAAAGTTTGGGGTCAGTAAGATTTTTTATGTTTTTAAAAGTAGTATCTTCTGCTCACCAATGCTGCATTTATTTGATTAAAAAATCAAACAAAAACCATAATATTGTGAAATATTATTCCAATTTAAAACAGCTGTTTTCTGTGTGAATATACAGTAAAGTGTAATTTATTCCTGTGATCAAAGCTGAATTTTCAGCATCATTACTGCAGTCTTCAGTGTCACATGATCCTTCAGAAATCATTCTAATATGATGATTAGATGCTCAAGAAACATTTATGATTATTATCAATGTTGAAAACAGTTATTTATATTTTTATTTCATGATGCTATGATGAATAGAAAGTTCAAAAGAACAGCATTTATCTGAAATCTAAAGGTTTTGTAACATTAAACACTACCGTTCAAAAGTTTGGGGTCAGTAAGAATTTTAATTTTATTTTTGGGGGAAATAAATCAAATAAATCAATACTTTTATTCATCAAGGATTCAAAAGTTACAGTAAAGACATTTAGAATGTTAGAAAATATTCTATTTTAAATAAATGCTGTTTCATACTTCAATACTTTCTATTCATCAAAGAATTTTGAAAAAACTGTTTTCAACATTGACAATCATAATGAATGTTTCTTGAGCATCAAATCAGCATATTAGAATGATTTCTGAAGGATCATGTGACACTGAAGACTGGAGTAATGATGCTGAGAATTCAGCTTTGATCACAGGAATAAATTACAGTTTAAAATATATTAAAATAGAAAACAGGCATTTTAAATTGTCATAATATTTCACAATATTACTGTTTTTTTTTTGTTTTTGTTTTTTTTTATCAAATAAATGCAGCCTTGGTGAGCAGAAGATACTTCTTTTAAAAACATTAAAAATCTTACTGACCCCAAACTTTTGAACGGTAGTGTATATTACATAAACAAACAAACCTAGCCAGGAAAGTTTTGAGCTGTGAAAGTAACAGTATGTTTTCATAATCTTTTGACTCAAGGAATATTTTATTCCTCGAAATAACCCCTTCAAATAAAAAAAGGACATTTTTCGATTAACACCAATTGTCTGGAGAGAATGTTTTACAGATCTGAGCGTGATTCAATGGCCTCGAAAAGACTCCAAGTAATGAAATATATTTATCAGAATCCTTATACTGATCTCTGAATCAGTAACTCAACTTTGTAGCTCAGTCCAGCAAACCCTCCAGCCCACACTTTCCCTGCATGAAAACCAACACTACTTACCATTCATTGCTGGTTTTGCATTCAGTCTGTGTTCAAGAACAGCATCAAATCATCACAGATCTGAGAACCAACACAGCACATCTACGGCTGTAAATGTCACTGAGTACACGCGCACACACACACACACACGCACACACACACACACACACACACACACACACACACACACACACACACACACACACACACACACACACACACACACACACACACAGATTCTGCCTGAATGGAGACCGGACCGCCGGCGTCTGACCTGTGCTACCGAAGCTTCTGCCTCTTAAGCTGCATTAGATATACAACTTGCCATTTTCGCCTCGTCGCAGTCTGAATGTGAAGACATTAGTCAATAAATGTCACCGGTTTTGAATAGATCTGTGACTCACCGCTAATTTGAAGGAGTTAATAACCATCTCTGGTATTTGAGAAGCCATTTCCATACTCATAATGATTGTTATACTGAATAATATATTCCAGTCCCTAACCCTAAACCTACCCATCACAGAAGACTTTCTGCATTTTTACATTTTCAAAAAACATAATTTGATTTATAAGCAGGGGCCGGTTTCACAAAGCTATTTTAGACCGGTCTATAGTGTTAGACAAGTCTAAAATTTGCTCATAATTGTCAAGTTAGACTGTTTCACAAAAATAAAGACTGACTTAATTTAGACCAAAAAAATTAGACACCTTAACCCCAGGCTAACTTAGGTCTAAGACGCTATGTTACCTTGGCAACCAGCAGTAACAATCAGTTACATTACAAACAGCCAAAAGAAAAGGGAAAATGGCTCATAATTTAAAGATTTCTTCTTGTTACTACATTCTCCGCTAAATCTCCCAAGTAAAATGTCCTTGTAACTGTTATACTCCTCCAACAAACACATATTTTCCGCTGGGGTAAACTGCACCGAGCAGTTGAATGCGCTTACCTGATCCGCCATGTTTTTTGTTTTGAAAAGTGTCTTATTTTACCCAGAATGCATTGCAGTGTAGTACTATTTAAGATAGTCATAGTCTTAAGTGCTTTGTGCAACGGTCTGATTTAGATGTCTATCTGAAGTCTGACTATCTACTATATCTAAGCCATAGTCAAAGTCTATCTTTGTGAAACCGACCCCTGTTTTCCTCATGGGGACCAAAAGAAAGAAAGAAAGAAAAGTCCCCACACTCAGAAAAAAAAAGGTACAAAAGCTGTCACTGGGGTGGTACCCTTTCAAATGGTGCACCTTTGTACATAAAGAGCGCATATTTGTACATCAAAGGTACATATTGGTACCAAAAGTGTACATATTAGTAGCTAGTACATATAACCTTTTTAACGGGTACTGTCCCGGACAGTGACAGCTTTAGGTCAAAGATGACTGCTATTGCTACACTTCTGGGGACATTTTGTCACCATAATATAGGGATTACCAGGACCACACAGACACACACACACACACACACACACACACACACACACACACACACACACACACACACACACACACACACACACACACACACACACACACACACACACACACACACACACACACACACACACACACACACACACACATATCCAGTAATGACAATTAATCAGCCATGAAATTGACAATTGCAAGTCTGTTGCTGACAAATGGATTTTAAAGAGCAAGTTTTATTCAAACACACAGAAACACATTTTAAAAAAAGAGAAAGTGTGTATGAGTTTTACAAGAAAACATTAAGGTGCATTAGTCTTGCTGTGGTCTGTGTCAACTGAAGTACAATCCAACAATTTCATCAAGGAAAAGAGAGAAATCTGACATCAATAAAACATGGCGAGAGCCGAACAACTACCTCTGGTGTTCTGTGGCTCAATCTATCATTCTGTCCAGCAGAGTGATTGTGTATTCATGTGGTTAAATATATATCTGCGCAGAAACATGGGTCCGTGCGCTGCGTGCCTGCATGTGTTTAACCTATAAAGGATGGCCGACTGGTTTCTAATTACACACCAAAGCACAGCATTTGAATTCACTTTGAGGCGCAGATAAAAAAAAATGAATTCTGCAATGAGGCTTTAATGAAAAAAAGGTTCAGTCCTCATTTTTAAGCTGTTTTTAAACTTTGTTGTGTAGCGTTCTCCAGAGTCATTAATAAGTGTGAGTATCATCTGTGTGGTATT
>NC_138745.1:32118209-32340709 GCF_965113295.1 Leuciscus leuciscus | reverse complement strand
TGGCCCTGAAGAGCCTCGGTCGGCTGCTCTGGTCGAAGGGCAGTGATCCGCTCAGCACGATGTAAGTGATGACGCCCAGCGCCCACATGTCCACAGCGCTGCCACAGGTTCTCTGAGCCAGCATCTCCGGGGCCAAGTACTCCGGTGTACCGCAGAGTGTCCTCACAGCCCAATCTTTACTCTGACGGCTCTTCTCAAAGTCTACAGCGCTCAAGGACGAGTCGCAGTTTGTGTCGTGAGTTGAAACACTTGTATCTCCCTTGCTTTGAAAGGAGGCCGGCGTCTTGTCCCAACAAGCGAGCCCAAAGTCGGTTATGATCAAGCGCGAGTCCTGTCCCGGGTGGTAGTACAGTAGGTTTTCCGGTTTGAGGTCCCTGTGGATGACGCCCAGAGAGTGGAGATAGCACAGCCCGCTGGCCACCATCTTCAAGGCTTTGGTGGCGTCCCGTTCTCTGAAGGTTCCTCGGGCGACCATGCGCTCCAAGAGCTCTCCTCCCGTGGCCAGCTCCAGAACCAGATAGACGCGATGTGGCGTTTCGAACACCTCAGCCAGGCGGATGACATTGCCGTGGTTCACCCGTCGCAGGACGCCGAGCTCTGCTTGACAGGCCTCGTGACCCTCACGACCTTTGACCTCCAGAAGTTTGATGGCGAAGGGTTGGCGCGAGCGCCGGTGCTCAGCACGAACCACACGGCTGAAGCTCCCACAGCCTATCAGAGCCTTGATGTCATACCTAGAACAGATTGAGATACTATTTTCACTGAGATACTATTAGAGTTTTTATTTAAGAGGCCATATAATGCCCTTTTAGTCTTGATTTTGTTTTTTGTTTTTGTCAGTCTGTCAGTAACGCTCTGTTTAGTTCCTGTCTCTAGGAAGCCCCTCCTTCTGATTAGCACAATGTGCTCTGATTGGTCGGCTGGAGCAGTGTGTTGTGATTGGTCAACCGGTTCGAATGTGTTTCAGAAATGCCACAGCCCTTACCATAACTGAGTTTCAACACAGTGCTAACACAACTTAACCAGAACTAACGCATTTTATTTTGCATGTCTTTGGCAGGAATTATTTAAATGAGGAATATTGTGACAGGTTCATATTCCCGGAAGAAAACTCAAGACTACAATGGAGGCGTTTCAGGGAGTTCAGTGCACACTGATATAGAGAATAACTCCTTTTGGAGTGACTTTGTGCTTTCTGACTTTGCAGACTCTTTCATGCTCAAACAGAAAATTTAAAAAAGCATAATAGATCCTTTTTTAATATATATTTTTCTTACTTAAAGTCTAATTTTGTTTTTGTCATTTTTTTAAATATGTGCCTAAATAATTTATTCATTGTTATTTCAGTTTTATTTTAGTACTTGTTAAACTAAATTAAAATGTTTCCGTGGCAGTTAGCTGAAATAAATGAAGTTTTAGTGATTATAGTGATTTATAATTAAGTGATTTTTATTTTTTATTTCATTTCAGTTATCATTTATTTTATTTCAAGTAATTATTATTATTTATTTTTTAATGTTTTTAGTTAACTATAATAACCCTGTTGAACACTGAAACATCTGCTATGATAGACTGTGCTGCTGTCATTTGGATGCATCAAATTAAATTACATCTCATTATTTCATACATTACATTTCATTATTACTTTTAGCCTGATATTAAATGCTGAGAGTGGCACTGGTGAACTAATACATATGATAAAGCATTTCATTATAGCAAAGATCTTTAATTGACATGTCGTGTTTGATATCTTAATTCTGTCATCCAGTCTAAAGTAATAAAGTTTATGGCATTGTCAAGAATTTTTCATAAAGGTTATGTTAGGAATGGAATACTAGCTTCCTGTCTACGGCATACTTCGTGTACACTGAAGACTGGCTGCTATTTATCTAAGACCTGCAAGTGAAATGGAATATTACATGACAATGACCAACAGCAGTCAGTCAAATGACCTCATTATATCTGTCACATCATCACCTCATTACATCAATGTTTAATGAGAGGCATCTAGTTATTTTACATTATATAAAATGTTAATTCTATAGTGTCTTATTTACTGGCAGTCCAAACAAAAAGTGAGTCCTGATTAAGGAAAAAGATTTAACAAACTGCAGCCGAGATTATTACTAATTAATTTGTCACAATGAAAATTAAAAGTGCATTGTGCAATGCAGCACCATGTCAAATTATTTGCCATTATTATCACAGCTTGACAGTTGTGTTCACTTTTGTTGTGAATTGTTGTTGAAAAAAGATACTTGCAAAATTCTGTTTGTGTTACACTGAAAAAAAATAAAATAAAGATGCTTTCTGAAGGATCATGTGACACTGAAGACTGAAGTAATGGTTGTTGAAAATTCAGCTTCGCATCACAAAAATAAAAAAAATGACATTTTAAAATATATTACAATAATTGTAATAATATTTCACAACATTACTGTTTTCACTGCATAAATAAACGCAGCCTTGGTGAGCATAAGGCCCTTCTTTCAAAAATATATATATTTTTTAAATCTTACCAACCGCAAAACTATAACCGTAGTGTATAAAACAATATTTTTGCTAAACTTCAACTCAAATTTACCATTACAAATACACACAGAAAATTCACATAAAGTGTCCATTCTACATACGCTCATTCTATTTTTGCAGTATGGAAGTATGCTATTCTGAACTCAGTCAAAGTACGCACATCATCAGTACCTCGCTGTGACGCGTGGATCAAACTTTGCACGAAACTTTGCATTAGGATTCCTCATCCTCTCCTCCAGATGAACCAGTTCCTTGACTCCTTCTGATACTCCTTCTCGAGAAGCTCTTCTGCCGCTTCTCCTCCTTCTCCAAAGCCAAGCTTGTCGTTTCTCGTCACACTTTTCCCTGTCAGTCTCTTGTTTCTTGAAGTTCACAACAGAGTTGATAAGAGAAAAACATCCATTTTTGGAGGGCTCGGGTAACACTTTGCCAGAACTGCTTCCCATTATAAAGACCTCACAGGCTGAGAAGCACGGAAATAATCCATCCAGATGGTGTTAAAGAACTGACACTTGCCTAACTGAACAGATCCTCCTTTTGGACACACAGGGCTGGTTTGGAGGATCATGCGGAGGGAACTGCAGCTGTAGTGCACTTGCACACGAACGGTGCATTTTCAGCACAGGTGCAATAACTCACACCTGAGTGACGGGTGTTTGATCCACGGGCTACTTCAGGGGCCTTTAACAACGCTATCATTGCCCTGTAACATAAAACAAAGGCAGCTTGATCACCTGGATGAAACCATACATACTTTTTAAAGTCACAGTAAAGTTCGAAAATGATTCACTTTTTTTATATAAAAAGAGTAAAATTGGATGCATGAATCTATGACATATAAAATCCATGAGATATTGATAAAAACTCAAAAAGAAACTTACTTATGTGGGCATCATTATCTTGTCACTCCTTCAAAAATGTTAAAAGAGGAAACCATGATTATTAAAAGGGCAGATGTCATGGCACATTTCTTTTTTTTTTATATTGCACATTGTCTTATATGCTGAAAAATATAATTAATTTAGCATTTTTTTAACAAAAATATATTCCGTTTTCAAACACTAAAGTCAAATGTGACTCAAAAACAATAAAATAAATAAAATTAAATAAATTAAAAACACAAAACCTTGCACTGGTTTTTGTATTGTTTTTGCGTATTGATTGTGGCATAATGTTTATTGACGTATAGTACTGTATATTGGTTATTGTCGTATCGTTTCTTTAATTCTACTTAAGTAAATTCTACTTAAATTGTATTTATTTAAATTAGATGTTTAGTTTGAACACAGTTATATATGTGATGGCACTGTAAGGGTTGCTCCAGTTTTGCTATACCTTCGTATAGTGACAATGAAGAATATTGAATCTTCATGTTCAGAAGCCTGTTTGTTTTTTTCTCATTAAATGATGCCTCTTAATTGTCTGTAAAAAAAAGGCAACGTTTACTGAAAATGCTCCAAGACCTTTCATGTAGGCGTATTAAGATAGGAAGGGAAGTATATGGGAAGGGGACATTAAAATAAATGCAATATAGCAAGCTATAATCATAGACAAAAATCCACCTATTATAGCTCATGCCCAGTTTAATGGTATTTTTTCCAATTATCATTAAAATTGAAATCACAGTCGACCAAAGACTGAACAATTCCCAGTTCACACTTCTTACCGATCCATGGGAAGGTAAAATCCCAAAAGACTGATCAGAGCAGACGTGACAGTTCTGTAAATTTCAGGCTAAAATTGTGAAGGACTGGACATTCCCTTTCTTAATTTTCATTTCATGACTCCGGCGAGCTGTAATATACCTGCATAATCTGGCTAACAGCTCAGCTTTAATCATAAAAGGTACAAGGACGTTTTCCATCACATTTAAGTGTGCTGTAAATGAAGCTGAATAGAATGAGCTCATTTAAAAGAATCTTTCCATGAAATGAAGCCCCTGTTCAGCCTGATGATTCTGCGGCACATTGAGTCAAACCGTCTGGATCTTTATTGGACATAATGAAAACACATCTGATATTTGGTGCTGACGCTATAAAATAATATTAATTTAATGAATGCACCTTCAGTACACGAGTCTGACTAATCAAGCCTCAGTGTAATTTCCAATGCCTCCACTAGAGTGCAATATTGAGTTTTCAATGTTTATCAAAGTTGATTGAAATAAATGTATGAAGAGCATAATTAACTTGTTTTGACTGCTGCGATCATCCATCGTAATCCCCAGATAATCCAAACCTAATCCATTGCCTAATCTGAAACCTTAATTGCCATGGAAACCTCACAATACCGAGGAGCCCAGCAATTATGGGCAGATTTACACTCATATGAAGTGCTTGTTGTGTTTTGCCTATGATGTCACTTATCAGGCAGCATGATAAATGCAGTCGACACACATGACAAAGAGAGTAAGCAGACCCATTTATAATCCTTCAGATGGAGTTGGCAAGAGAAACTTGAATTACTAACCTTTGTCTCGTACAAGAGAACTCATTATTGATATACAAGAAATGAGCAGGATCCTGTTTTATGAAACTCACCACGTGATGTGGGCATATTGACTGCTAGTTTACAATCAATGCAAGTAGTCAAACAATCGTTAGACTTGAATGCTCAAGCTGACCCTTACAAAAAAGAAGTTTATTCAAGTGTGATATTACTAGAAATAATCTATACTAGCTATTCAACTAGAAATAAGAAAGTATACTTTCAGTCTACTTTTTATGCACTTCTTAGAAATAGCTATACTTAAAAATTACACTTAAATACTTGACTTATATGACAGAAAACTGTCTTGGTTGTGTACAAATTAATTTACTTTTTAAAGTTTTAAAGTTTACTTTTTTAAGTTTTACTTCAAACTTAAAGTACTGTTAAAGGTATATTTTAAGTATAAAAATGAATACCTTCAGTGGACATTCATCTAAAGTAAACTTAAAAGCAGTATAAAACGACTAAAGAAGTTGTTTACAGAGAGAACCTCAAAGTTTACTTTCATAAACTAAAAAAATGTGCTGCAAGTATTTAACTATCATAAGTTCACTTGTGGTATATTTTGCAGTGCAAATGAAAAACGTAGTTGTAAACTAGTTGTGTACTCAAAGTTTACTACTGTTACACTTAAAGTATACTATAAAAGTATACTTTTATACACTAAAAAGTGGGCCACAATAGTCCCATGTACTGAAATAGTACACTTACAAGTATACTATTATTAGTATACTTACTACATAAAGTATACTTACAAATATCCTTGAAATTTACTTAAGTATACTTAATAAAATTAACTTGAAGTATTCTTATTTTTGTAAGAAGATACAACTTTGAAACAATTTCATCTTGAAAAATAACACTTGAGACTGAACTCTGAATATATTCTGAATATAGAAGCTTATTACTTAGTGTATAGTAGTGCATGCTACAGAGGGGAAATATACATATACATATACACTGTATACTGCATACTGTTTTTTACATTTTAAATGGTAAGTGAAACAGTAGGCTTTATTCTATCATAAAAGTTAAAAAGTATCCTAGTGTCTAATGACTTTACATGTGGCATCCAATTATTATACTGAAAATAGATATGGCTATTTTGCACTTTTAATTAAATATTGTGTTAAAATGCAAAAATCTTGGCAGTCTGATTAAATGATGAGTCAAAAAAGACATGCTACTGTAATTACTCATTCAACACTGTAAATGGAAGGTCAATTATATAACTTGGAATAGGCTATATATATATATATATATATATATATAACATTTTATAATAATGTATTATTCTCTTTTATTCTTATTTGTGGTTATGACATTTAAAAAAAAAAAAAAAAATCTTTGCTTATGGTTACAATTATTTTATGAAAGCACCATTGTGTATGTAATGTGCTACAGTATATGCCTTGCCTTGCCTATATATGCACATGTTTAGCAAAATGTTGCAGGTCATTCTGGTTTTATTTGTGCACAGTATGCATATAGTGGACCTATATTAGTATTTCTATTCTGAACATAGCCAATGTGATTTAGCCAATCTGAAATATAGTCCAGTTAATCAGAGAACTAGCCAATTAGAAATGCTCTAGCCATTCATTATTTTGAATGTTCCAGTTTTGCTGATATCGTGTTGGACATGTCTGTGGAGGGCAGGGTTTTGGATAGATTTTGTATATGATGAAAATAGGCCAAATCACGTACAGCACCTTTAATACTGCTGGCACACTAACACATGGACCCGAATTCTACTGAAAATAAAGTTAAATCATTGTTCAGATGTTGCTCTCTCTCAGGCTGTTGTGCTCTATTGAACTGATTATTGCACTGCCCACTGTAAATAAACCACACTGTGTGTGTGTGTGTGTGTGTGTGTGTGTTTATTGCCTCCACTATTAGAGTTTACACTCCTCCAGTGCAGCAACACCAAAATGTGATCCCAGCTACTGGAGTACTCCTGTACTTGAGTGGAAAATGTAATGGAATATAATGGAACATTTCTCTGTGACTACCAATAACAATCTTCACATACATTAAATGTTTTCCAATGAATCCGAATATGATAGACCTTCGCTCTTAATACAGACTAACATTTTGTCTATACCTCTCACAATGCTATCATGTGGCTTCAGAAGACTTGCATGAAACTAATTTTAATATACATTTATAGGACTTTTATGGTGCTTTTTAAAGCTTGTAAACTAAAGACAGCTCGAAATTCACCTTGATTCATGGAAAAACTGAACAGCATATGGGTTTAAAATGACATGAGTGTGAGTAAATATTGATAGGGTAAAATACACACAAATGTTTTTGAAAGAAGTCTTTTATGCTCACCATGGCTGCATTTATTTGATCAAAAATACATCAAAAACAGTAATAATGTGAAATATTATTACAATTTAAAATAATTGTTTTCTATTTTAATACATTTTAAAATTGAATTTATTCCTGTGATTCAAAGCTGAATTTTCAGCATCATTACTCAGAAGATCAGAAATCACTTAAATATGCTGATTTGCTGCTCAAGAAACAATTCTTTTTATCAGTGTTGGAAAAAGTTTGTGCTGCTAAGTATACCCTAATTAAAAAACCTATACCAAAATGTATTTAAAATACCATTATTTCATACTACTAAGTATACTATAAAACTATTAGCATATTTACTATCGCTTCAGACTTACTGATAGGACTACACGCCTGTGCACATATATATTCAAACATGCATACCTATAAACATGTAATACGCATGTGCACGTCGTGAAAAAAATCATAATTAAACTTTATTTGGGGTATAAATGTATAAAAATGTGTTTTAACATCTATTAGTAAGGGTAGTATGATAAATGTCTTCAAATGCAAGATATTTAAAGTGAAGCCTACCAAATATATATTTGCAATTGTTCCACTTTAGCATATAAAATATGCTTAAAATATAAGCAATAAAATATGCTTAAGTATATCCTTAGTTGGACCTCAGCACTATTTCTGGATAACTAAAGTTCCAATTTTAATTGTTCCAATTTGTCAGACTTTAAGCATAACAATTTAGTCTACTAACAGTACAGTTGCAGGGTATTTATATTAAAGGGATAGTTCACTTTGAACTAGTTTCGTTCCAATGAACTGCAGTAGCCAAGGCGACTTCTATTGTATATATCTATACCCGCCCGCGCTCTCAGATCACTTGGACGTGGTTGTGTACAAGAGGTAAAAACGATATAAATACTGTTCGTTTTCTCACACAAACCGCTCGTTTCGTGTCTTAGGCCATCAATGTGTACTTACGATGGGGATTTGTTTAATTGGACGATGGGGAATTGTTTTAATTTGGACTCTGTGCTTGTGTTTTGAGACAGTGACCATAGACCTGCATTATATGACTGACAGACAAGAACGGTTTGACCTAAAAATATCAAAATTAAAACTACTGTGGAAAAAAAGACACCTACATCTTGGATGCCCTTGAGGTAAACATACCAACATTTAATTTCAAAGTGAACTATCCCTTTAAGTACGTAGTATGTAAATGTATTTGTAGTGTACATATCAAATGTATTTCAAATATATGTTGGTATATTTATTTTTCACTAGGGTGTATATATATAATATATACACACATCACTAACCCCAAACATTTGAAAAGTAACGTATATACCTTTTAAAGAGACTAAAATGTTGATATCTGATGGAACATGACTGAATTCTTCAGATGAGACATGCTTTTTGTATTTTATGGACTCTTTAAAAAAAGTGATATTGACTCAAGGTGCTGTCGTAAATATATTCATCCATTTGCTTTTAATGAACACTTCAAACTATGATGTGCTCTGGGTCTTACATTTTAGCAAGACTTGTAATTGAAGAATTGATTGCAGGCACCGTAGTTCGTTAGACATCAGTGGGGGGAAAAAAGGACTTATTTACCTTTCAGGTCTTTGAGAACCGGACGAAATCAATCACTCGTTCCACCCACTCTCCTTTTCCTTGCATCCATTTGCCTAGTTTTCTTTCTTTCTGCAGAGATCTGGTGAGGCTGTTTTTTTTTTTTCCCCTGGTCATCCTGCTGAGCTGCTTCTGCAATAAGGAGCTTGGATGTGGCCCTGCGGCGTGAAAACTAAACTAATCAGAGTGAGGAGTGGGACCGGCACTGGCTCTGTCTACTGCAGCAGAGACTCCTTCGTCACAGCAATGGCCTGTTTCTCTCGGGAGACCCTGATGAATACTCTCATTTTCCTGTGGACAGTCTGTTGGAGGAACAGGAGCAAGGGGAGGTGGGGTTGGAAGAGGTCAGCCGACAAATAGCCCATGATGCCTTGATTGAGCAAATCATGAACATCGCACCAGTCGGTAAAAACTTGATTAAAGTGACTGATTGCAGCGCCCGTGTCCCTTGCTTTATGAAGCCAAGGAGATGTGCAGCTCTCCAATGTGCAATTAATGGACGTGTCTGCTAATTGGTTTCTGCTGGTGTTGGCCTCGGGCAGACCAGCAGGAGGGGTGGAGGCACACGACTATCAGATGAAAGGCATGTACAACAAGCAGATAACAAGGAAAAGGCATCCATTCGATTCTGGATCATGTTGTGTTGTGGCGGTTCTGGTTGTATTTCAGGACGGAGCTTTTGCAGAGGACATCAAGTGACACAAAACAGCACGGTTCATCAAACAAAAGTAAACAGAAATTTGCATAAAAGTAGATTTGTATTACCAGGATCTTAGGGTGCAAATTATAACAAAGTATAACCTTCAAAAGTTGATCATTTAACGTTTACTTTTATTCTGAAAGGAGACTTTAAATTGGACGAAAGTTACAATAATGACTTTTATAATATGACAAAAGATTTGTATTTCAAGGAAACGCTGTTCTTTATGACTTTCTATTCATCAAAGAATCCGGAAAATATTTTCCAAATATTAAGCGGCGCAATATTTGTTTCTTGAGCAGAAAATCTGCATATTAGAATGATTTCTGAAGGACCATGTGACACTGAAGACTGGAGTAATGATGATGGAAATTCAGCTTTGCCATCAAAGGAATAAATTACATTTTAAACTGTAATAATATTTCACAATTCACAATTACTGTTTGATCAATTAAATGCAGCCTTGATGAGCATAAGAGACTTCTTTCAAAAACATAAAAAAATTTAAGGTAGTGTATATTTATATGAGATAGACAGACAGAGGGAGGTGAATGGACGGACGGACAGACAGATAGATAGATAGACAGACAGAGGGAGGTGAATGGACGGACGGACAGATAGATAGATAGATAGATAGATAGATAGATACTATAGATAGATAGATAGATAGATAGATAGATAGATCATCTGCAGTACAAGTCTTTTCTATGAGAGGACATAAGGAAAGTAATAATTCAGAGACATTTGATATCTGAAGAAGGTCTCTTGGTGACAGTGAGGGGGAACATTACCTCGAAGTGGCCAGACAAGGCCATAACAAGAGTACATATTGCTACCATACATCTTGGTGATAAACCGGAGCGCTTCAAAGGGGTTAAAATCACTCCTCGCTGAGATGTTGCATGTTGTGACAAACAAGGAGTGTTTTTAATGCATTTCTTTCAATAGCCTTGACAGGCCGTGACAGATTAAACCATAACATTTGAACTACAGCAACAGTAAAACGGCATTCCAATACTATTTCTCCTACTATATTTCATTCTCATTGAAAGAAAGTTTACTCAAAGGGGTAAAATTAGTCTGTAGGGAACCATTCAATTAAACACAAGAGATATGCCACTTATAGAGGAGCTTTCAGAAATCTAATATCCGTTCGGCACATCCATCAAGCCGCAGGGCAAACTTATTTAAGCGCAGACCCGTCCAGAACGTAAAAAGTCTCATGCATTGAAAAGAAGCAAATTTAATTTGAAAACGGGGTTGTCAAATTACTTCAATTATACTGCACCCTGAATTTCCATCACATGGATTGCACTGAATGGATTACGTCTCCTAATTACTGTGGCGCTTTTCAAGGGGAATGATTTCTGTCACTTTGATGTGGTTAAACTTCTTTTTCTCCTGCTTAAGTGCACTGGTTGCTACTGTGAGGCACTTAGCAAGAAAGATCATCAAACATTTGCACCTTATTTAACAAACTTGTTTGAGGGACTTCATTCCGCCGCTTTCAATATCGTGGAACGGAAGCGGTTGGGCAAGACGAATGCATCTGTGTCGAAACATGAACTGAATTTATAATCAGCTGGTTTTAAAGCAACAAACACAAGATGAGGCTCAAGGAATATTTCTCCGGATTGTTTTCCACCAAAACTTTTCAAATCTCTCATCCGCATTTGTGTTCAGATTCAAAAATGGCACTTTGAATGGCACTTCAGGCATAGCAGTGAGTCACAACTTATTTCAGTCTGTTATGGTGTGATCCTATAGTTTAAAAAGTGATCTTTAAAATGGATGTGCTGCTCAATTCCATATTTATCTCTTTTCTTCACTTTCTTCACCAAAGACAAGAAGCTTTTTAGCGCTGGAGCAATCTAATAAAGAGCAAAGCAAGCACATTAACTGTGCAATTGATGCTTTATCTCAATATTTCATAATTTTTATGCTGCCACTGTGAAGTTTGGGGTCAATAAGATTGGTTTTAGAAAGAAATTAATATTTTTTTACTCAGCAACGAAGCTAAACTGATCAAAAGTGACAGTAAAGGCATTTATAAAGATTGTTATTTCAAATAAATGCTGTTCTTTTGCATTTTTCGTTTAGCAAAGAATCCTGACAACGGTTTCCACAGAAATATTAAGCACTGTTTCCAACACTGATAATAAGAAATGTTTATTGAGCAAATCATCATTAGAATGATTTCTGAAGGATCATGTGACACTGAAGACTGGAGTGATGATGCTGAAAATTCAGCTTTGCATCACAGGAATAAATTACATTTTAAAATATTTTCAAATAGAAAACAGTTATTTTAAATAGTAAAAATATTTATTGTTACTGTTTTACTATATCAATTATCAAATAAATGCAGGCTTGGTGAGCATCTTTATTAAATAACATTAAAAAAAGCTGACGCTTCTTTCAAAAAACATAAAAAATATATTATCAACCCCAAACTGTTGAATGGTACTGTACATTAGGAGTTTCAGTTTAGCTTTAACGTCAAGATAAAATGCATAAAAAATAAATGGTTCTGTCAACCTTCACAATTACAACTTATTATGACCAATACTGATTATCTTCCATTATTAAATATTTCATTCAAACACTCCCATCTCACAAATACAATGTAATCATTCTTACAATCTTACAAATAGTGCATGATAATACTTCATAAAAAAAGGTACAAAATCTGTCTCTGGGGTCGTACCCTTTCAAAAGGTTCTAAAATATACCTTTAGGTACTAATATCTACTTGTATGCCTTTATTTGTGTAGCTGTTTAAATTTTGTTCAGAATTTCTCATTTTGTGTTGATATAATATCATGTACACATTTGGAATGACATGAGGGTGAGAAATAATGACAGACTCTTCATATCCCTTTAAGAGGAGAACACACACACACACACACATACACACACACACACACACACACACACACACACACACACACACACACACACACACACACACACACACACACACACACACACACACACACACACACACACACACACACACACACACACACACACACACACACACACACACACACACACACCGTATCAAGGCTGTATATTAGAATAACATATTGCTACAACTTCCATTGAAAAAGCTGATATCTCAGCAGAGAGCTTCTTATCACAAGAGCACAGTCCCTCTACATTACATCTCATTGATTTATCTACATCTCCACTTCCCACATGTCACATTTATTTACACACTTTAACAAGACGGGAGGATCTTGGTGTAAACTCAAGACCTGCAGTTATTCTGTTATGGCCCAAAGTGCACCAATGTCCTTATCCACATTCACTACCCCAGTAAACCCAACAAGTAAACATACCTGGGCAAAAGGAGGCTAGAGGTGACCTTTACACCATATGATTTTCACTATAGATAGGATCACTAGGATTTTCCCTTTACTTTGCATTGTGGCTGAATCTGTTACATGCACAAAGCATGCTAACTTTACATTTTTACATCATTTATTAACCCTCATGTCATTCATGTCGATATATATACCGGTATATATCACAGCGTTTTCATTTAATACTATTACTGTATCATAGTACAGCCAAGGATGTCTAATATACCTGGAGAAAACAATCTGTTAGCATTATCTACATTTCAATTGCAGATAAGTTTGAATGTATGATCTGGACGCTGTCATGTTTGCTTCAATTGGCACTCAGTTTTTTTTATTAGTTTTTTTTTATCAATACCATGAGCCATAAATGCCTGCAACTCCTTGGCAGCAGATAAAGGGAAAACACCAATCCATTTCACACTGTTAAGAGCTCTCTCTCTCTCAAAAAAAAAAAAATCTTACCAGCCAAACCATAGTACTTTTTTATCCATTCAGGGATGTGATTTATCGATTGGATACACTGGATACATCTTTTCATTCACTCTAGTTTCTGCTGACTACCTCTGCTGTTGTCTTGTTAGGTCTGCACCCTGAAGTGTCCAATGTGTGATTTATCCAAAGCTTGCTTCATCCCAACATCACTAATGTTGTGGTATGTGTTGTGGTATGTGAGGATTCTCTCCCCAAACAGCACAGGGCTCTCTCCAGTCTTTAAGCACTTGAGAAACCACTCTCTTATGAAAGCCACTAGATAAATGTAGGGGGCCTCTTGTTAAGATGTAGTTTTCTAGGTCAGAGAAGTGATGTGGTCTTGTTCAGCTAGCATCTTGAAACAAGCTGATGAAAAATAAAGGCAGGGGAAAAGAAGAAAAGCTTGTATTGCTTTCATTTCCAGCTCTCAGTATTAAATTCATATGCTCTGAGAGGTAGCTTTCTTGCCTGTCTTCTTGATTGCAGACGCTGCAGATTGCTGTCCACGGTGCTGAACCCCAGGGGTGCAATAACGCCGCTGTCCATGGTGCTGAATTCAGCAGCACTGAGGTCTGTCAGTAATTCTTTTTTAGTATTTTCTGCCATTAATCCTGTAAAACAGAAAATACAACTTCAATTTTGGGGCTATCAATAAGCTCATGGCTTTTATCAAATTATTTAAAAACAAAAAAACAAACTAACAAAAATATGCATATGCATGTTGTCAGTTTATATCAATGGATCTTATATGACTCGTGAGTGATATTTCATACAAATTGCAATTAATTAAATTACTTAAATGTGCCACTTGGATTAAAAAAAAAAAAAAAAAAAAAAAAAAATAAATAAATAAACTATTAAAAATAAAATAAATAAATAAATAAAATAAAACAAACATTTAAAAAAAAAAAAAAAAGTTAAATAATTCAATGAAATGCAATTCAATTTAAAATTAAAGAAAAAAGAAAAAGAAAAAGAAAAAGAAAATAAACAAAAAATGATTCAATTAGATCATTAAATTTATTAGAGTGATGAAACAATTTCTTTTCACCTCAATTGTTTTTTATTTAAAGGTAATCATTGTAATAATTGGCACTTTAATAATACTAATGATGCAATGATAATTCTACATGACATCCAGTTTGAGTTAGTAAAGAATTGATGTTGATGAAGGCATATTTGAGCCTTACTGATGAGGCTATAGATGTACATTAGACAAAAAAAAAAAAAAAAAAAAAAAACTTGAGAAAGAAAAATGTTGAGGAACATAACTGGATTGAATAACACTTCACACTGCCTTCCTCCGATTCATTTAATTCAAATGCAATTAAAAGGGTACTGCTGTTAATTTTTCACTGTCACCACACACGTTTATTGGAGGATTCAATGAGGAGAATAATGCAAATATTTGTAATGCAGACATAATGATCGCCAAGTTGTTCTTCTGCTTGTGTAATTATAATAAAAGTAGGCTAAGGAAGTTTTGACAGCAAAATAAGTTGTTGTGATTGATTGCATGTGATGTAATACAATTAAAAGAAATTAAGGATTTGCATTTTAATGACATTATTATCATCAGTTAGACGGATTCATTAGTCTTTATTAGTTTGGTATCAGCGCAGACAAGTGCAGTCAGCAGAGCATGAGAAATGTAATGACATGAAAACGCTTCACTATAGCAACACACGCACACACACACACACACACACACACACACACACACACACACACACACACACACACACACACACACACACACACACACACACACGTCTAAGCGGCATGTAGATATGCTGCGGGGTGTCAGTGAAAGCTGCAGAAACTAACTAGAGCTTTAAATGGAACTGTCATAACCTTAGATCATATCACACACACACACCATCATCAACATATCACATCATTTCATATCATTTTGCCTTTTCTTGGCAGACATGGCAATGACAGCTAGCAGATGGGTCAGAGTTGTCATGACGACAGACAATCATGATCTCAGATAGAAGCACGTATGTGTGTGTTTGGAATGTATATGTTTTATGGCCAGCCTCACCTTTATTTTGTATTATAGAACAAACACACACACACTTTTACTCTAGTTATTAGGTTTAATTATAAGCCTTTTTGGTATCTGAACAGGGTTAATTAATGGAGTCAAAGAAGCACCCTCATTTTCCACATTGATTATCATCAATTAATTTAGTGTACACACCAAGATAAGACAACTCTGTCTTTGACTCGTGTAGGGAATTAAACAAATCCCACCATGAAATATTGCAAGTGAAATACCAGTCATATGTTTGTGTGAGGAATGGACTGAAATTTAAGTGCACTTCTGTATATTCAAATGATGCAACAAGCAATAACCAATGACATTATTGATTGACCAATCAGCATTTCAGGTGCCATATTTGAAAGTTTTAAGAACCTGTAGCAAATTGCTTTTTTTGAGTGAAAAATGCATTGATTTCGGCCTATTCAAAGCTATGGCTTTATATATGTGCATGTCATGTGTACTATTTTTCTGGTCTTTTCTGAAGCTAAACAGCTTCAGTTGTTGTTGAATAGAGAAGAACACCTCTGAGGTTTTGTGAAACATCTCTTTTTGTGCAAATCTGTGTGAATATTTCCTTTCTAGGTTGAAAATAACAATAAAATTTTTTTTTTTTAAAAATCCCTTTATTTTCATGCTGTGTTTCGGAAAGCAAGAGGAAATTTCCAGGGCATGAAAGATGACATTGATCAAATGCATTCTCACAGTCTTTTCTTTATTGGTATGCATTGAAGGCTCACGCTTGGCTGTGCACCAAAAAGTGCAATTTCTAATCTATCTGACAACTAGCGTCTCAGCTAGCACATCACTCAGCAGCCACATCGTTTGCATCCTCCCCAGTGAATGCGCTTAATAGTGAGATGTCCCTCTCCTGCCTGGCCATTGATCATGTGGCAAGCTCACATTCTCTCGGCTACAGCATATTAGGGTCGATGACAAGCAGAAAATGTTACAAATGAGCTCTTACACATTTGTCAGGTATAGTGTACCAGTCAGGATGTACAGGGATGCATCTGTGCAGGGCTTTGTTTCTTGTAGTTTTCCTGTAAGTATGCTTCTCTACCTCGCTGACTTCCTTGCACTTTCTCTGTTTCATGTTCGCTCCACCTTCTCTTTGATATGCCCTTCTCTTTGATTTCTCTCTCTAATCTGTCATGTGTAACATCTCTCTCACACATCTCTTTCTCATGCACACATTTTGCATACTCTTTTATGAGTACTGTGAATTTGGATATACTTCTTTCGTCACATACTGTTTTTCGCCTACTATATAGTAGGGAAGTATGCCATTTCAGATGCAAGTATGCAATTTCAGATGCAGACTATTACTGACTCATAAACACATTAATTTGTTTCTTTACTGAATTAATCATTGTTTTTGTACAAATTGACTGAGTGAACGATTCAGTGATTCACATGAAGAATCACTTGTTTTTTTTATTGAATGAATGCTTTTGAGTGATTTGTTTAAATGAATAATTTAATAACCCACTCATTAAGAAATGCTGAATTCGGAACCACATACTAGTGTACTACTCTTTCTAATTTTACCATATCTTTCTATGACAGAAATAGTAAGAGTAGTATGCTAGTACAGGTGAAACTCGAAAAATTTGAATATCGTGCAAAAGTTCATTTATTTCAGTAATTCAAATGAAAAGGTGAAACTAATATATTATATAGACTCTTACATGCAAAGTTAGATATTTCAAGCCTTTATTTGTTATAATTTTGATGATTATGGCTTACAGCTTATGAACAGCTTATGAACAGCTTATGAACAGCTTATGAACAGCTTATGGGGTGGTGGTGGACACATGCCTTTGGTGTGAGAGACCCGGGTTCGAATCCACTGTGAGACACCAATGTGTCCCTGAGCAAGACACTTAACCCCTAGTTGCTCTAGAGGCGTGCGACCTCTGACATATATAGCAATTGTAAGTCGCTTTGGATAAAAGCGTCAGCTAAATGAATAAATGTAAATGTGAACATTTCTGTGATTTTGAACTTGGGGTTTTCATAAGCTGTAATTCATAATCTTCAAAATGATAACAAATAAAGGCTTGAAATATCTAACTTTGCATGTAATAGTCTATTTAATATATTAGTTTCACCTTTTAAGTTGAATTACTGAAATAAATGAACTTTTGCACGATATTCGAATTTTTCGAGTTTCACCTTTATGCGGTTGTGAAATCAGCCACTGTTCGTTCCTGAATTAATCATTTCAGTGACAGTTACTTGTTGCCACCTATAGGCGCATGGATATAACATGCAGAAAGAGTCACCACCACTATACACAAACTGTCTGGAAGGCGCAAACACACACATCTTTACGGGTTGAACAGACTAGTGGACTTTAATGGTCTGCAATGATGCTTTAAAGGGATAGTTCACTTTGAAATTAAATTGTGGTATGTTTTAGCTTACCTCAAGGGCATCCAAGATGTAGGTGTCTTTGTTTCCGCAGTAGTTTCAATTTTGATATTTTTAGGTCAAACCGTTCTTGTCTGTCAGTCATATAATGCAGGTCTATGGTCACCACCTCAAAGAGCATGCACAGAGTCCAAATGAAACAATTCCCCATCGTAAGTGCACATTGATGGCCTAAGACATGAAACGAGCGGTTTGTGTGAGAAAACGAACAGTATTTATATCGTTTTTACCTCTTGCACACTTTCCGGCGCTTGCGCAGACTAAGCCAGAACGTGCGCACACGTCACACACCAGGAAGCGCGCGCGCTCTCAGATCACTTGGACGTGGCTGTGTATAAGAGGTAAAAACGATTTAAATACTGTTCGTTTTCTCACACAAACCGATCGTTTCGTGTCTTAGGCCATCAATGTGTTCTTACGGTGGGGAATTGTTTAATTTGGACTTCTCTTTGCATGCTCTTTGAGGTGGTGCTCTTTCAAAGTGGACTATCCCTTTAAGCTTGACGTTGACTAGTCGCTGATCATTTATTGCCTATAGAGGGCGCAATAGGATAAGACATCTTTGTAGTCTGCTTTTTCAGTTAAAATTACAAATAAATGCATTCTCAGAGAGCGCTCCACAATATATGTTTGACTATACCATCCGGATGCTCAAAATTGATCGTGTGAATGCAAGTTTTACACAGCTTATTGTACAGGAAAGTTAATCGCCGTTCTAAACTGCTGCTGCATTGCGCACACACACTGACACACACAGACAGTGACGCGCATATCACGTGAAGATCGTGCGCGCACAGATTAATTCAATAGCACAGAAATGTATTGTAAACTCTGTTCTGTGATTTATCAATAAAAATAGCTTAGAAACTGAAAATTTTGCATATAGTTCTTAGTAACTAAAACCAACAGCTTCTCTATTAGTAGAGAGAGGTCCCTCCCACACTAATGCATTCATAAAAAATGTAATCTTTACTGTGTTACTTTATCTATATCTGATTTAGAACGAGCAGAAATCTGTGAGAAATATAACGACCTATAGACAAAAGAACTGATAAAAACAAGCTGTTATATGCCATAGCTGTGCACAAGGCAACAGGCGTTCACGTCTCAGCTCGAGGTTCGGTTATTTGTTCATCAATGACGTCATCAGAGACTAATCGACGTCGACTCTACTTTCATAAAATAAATGTTGACTTTAAAAAAAATCTCGTCAAGAAAGTCGTTCAATCTATATAGACATCTAAATATACACACAGATATACTTTACATACACATAGCAAGATACTAGTAGCTACCTACCACCCCCACAGTCTCCTCTGAAACCATCTGTGGAGAGCTGCATCTCTAAACTCTCTCATATTTCACAGTGGGTGGAGGATGTGTCTGATTGAACTCAACCCATCCTCAGAGACGTATAGGGTGTAGAGCGAGCCCGAGTGAGGGAGGGGAGAACACGGATCATGATAAATAACGAGAAGAGGAAAGTGTGTGTAGTTTTCCTCTTCTCATGCCCTGAGATGTGTCATTAAGATGGGGAGGGAGGGAGTTTCCTGAATTCACTGACAGTTTTTTGACAAATGACCCTGTGACTGATAAAAGACCGTTTCATGCAAGAATCTTGTTTGGCAGATTTAATTGAGAAAGAAAGATGCATGCAAAACCGTGATTTTTTTTATTTTTTTTTATCCTGATTTAGATTTGTCAGACACCTACAGGTTTCCCTTTCTGCAGGCAAAACACATTGATATCTGTCTAAGTTTGGCTCATTGCTCTCAATTTCTCTATACCAGACTGCAAGAACAGAAGTTAACACCCCCCACACTCACAGATATAATAAACATCCCTCATCTGATCAGTGTCATTCAGCTGCTGTAATGCCAACACATTCTCACCCCAAATCGTCACTTTTTCGTCACTTTCAACCATGCTTCAATATCCGACGCACAAAGCACCCTTTAGCGTCCATATGTGACGCTTCGGTTATGGGTAGGTTTAGGTATGTGGTAGGGTTATGCATCTCATATGGACGCTAAAGGGTGCTTTGTGCGTCGGATATTGAAGCATGGTTGAAAGTGACGAAAAAGTGACGATTTGGGTATGAGAACGGGTTGGTAATGCTGCTCCAACACATGCGCAGTGGCTTAGACTATAGCACTGTTTAAAATCTTCTGAGCGTCAAATATTTTTCTATGACTTTATTATATGACTAATGGAAATCAATGACCTTAACCCAATAGTGCGTTTCACTGAGGTCAGAATAGGCAGCCCGATCTCACGGGAAAACGTACAAATTCTACAAAGTGGCTTATTCGTACGAATTCATACGACCTGACTCGTACGAATTAGTACGATTTTTGCAAAATCGTACATATTTGACGAATTGGCCAATTCGTATGAATTCATACGAATGACCTACCCCTGACCCCGCCCCTAAACCTACCCATCACGTGGGTTTAGACAAATCGTACAAATTCGTACGAGTGAGGTCGTACGAATTAGTACGAATTAGCCAACTTTTTATCATTCGTACGAATTCGTACGAATTGGTCGTGAGATAGCGTTGGAATAGGAGACAGGTGAACATAATCATTAAAGGCACACTGTGCAGTTTCTGTATTTCTCAAACAGCGACCCCTAGAGTTGCTGTGGAGTACTTGTGTTTAACGTTACTGTCGTAAATACCACTCACGCAGAGACGTCTCTGCACTCTTCCGACCGCGCTTTCTTCGTTTTCTTCGCCGACTCTGCCATGATTCACGTCTGAAATGCGTGCTAGTGTCTTCCATAGAGGCTGCTTCATATGTTGTTGATGTATGTGACGTTGTGTCGTAAAGCAAGTCGTGATTCTCGCGAGATTTGTCGGGGCGCCACCTCTCAAACTTGCATTGCTGGTTTTGTCACCAAACCACTAACTGAAACTTCTCTGAAAACTAATTTCTCCAATTTTAAATTACATTTATTATTGAGTATGGTAACAATTTAGTTTAGGGTCCTGTTCTCACTATGAACTAGTTGCTTATTAGTATGCATATTTCTAGGAAATTGGCTGTTTATTAGTACTTATAAAGCACATATTAATGTCTTATTCTGCATGACCATATTCTACATCCCGTAATCTTACACAATACCTAAACTTAACATCTACCTCACTAAATATTAATAAGAAGTTATTAGGAGTTTATTGAGGCAAAAATCATATTTCATAGTTATAGCTAATAGTGAGAATTGGACCCTAATTCTAAAGTGTGACCATACACACACACACACACACGCACGCACACACACACACACACACACACACACACACACACACACACACACACACACACACACACACACACACACACACACACACACACACACACACACACACACACACACACACACACACGCACGCACACACGCACACACACATACACACTTATGTATGTATGTATGTATGTATGTATGTATGCGTGTGTTTGTGTGTGTGTGTGTGTGTGTGTGTGTGTGTGTGTGTGTGTGTATGTGTGTGTTTTATATACAAGTATGTCTATAAACATGTTATATATAGTCGTGTATTTAAAAATAGAATAGCATCTCAAACGACCCAACACTGACCAAATAAAATGTATTCTTCAGGCTTAAATCACCCAAAAGAGATGTTTCTGATAATTCCAGAGGAAGTAAAAGATTGAACTGAACTTATAAAGATCTGATATGGCAACACTGAGCGCATTTTGTATTAAATTATTACCCATATTTAATATATTGAGTGATACATTTATCCCGCTTTTCCTCTACCTCCATGTAGAATTGCTCTCTGATGTTCACAAAAGTATTATGGTGAAATTCAAACATTTGGTGCACCTAAGTTTATCTGTCCCTTAAGACATGACACGAGTAAACATATAAAATAGTGTGTGTCAGTTTTGCTCGTATCTAACCTGCACAGAGGGTCCAATCTTGCGTTTCTTTCCATCATAAACACACTATCACACACCCGCTCTCTAATGTCAACAATGGCAATGCTCTCTTCAAATGTACTATTAATTTCCCCTGGCGTATGGCAGGGATTAGTACAGAGATCTGTCTTCGGGGTCATTCAGAGAAACACATTAGGAGGATCTTTCCTATTGGCTTTTATCTCCTCACTGACCTGCTTTTAAACATGGCACTGCATCACTTACACTAAACTCTTGGAGCCCAGCAGGAAATGGTTAAAGCTATATCAAGACACCAATCTTTGACATTTTGATGCTGGGAATCTACTATCTAGCCGCTGGGAGTGAATGTTCAGGGGTATGTGAAATGATCATAATTCTATGAGCTTCTCAGGTTACAGATACAAAGTCAAACCACGGTTGATTCCACCGGTCTGGCCTCAAAGTGAACTAAAACAGGTGCTGATTCTGGAAACTCAACTTAAACTGCTATTTTATAGGTGGTTTTCTGAAGAAAAAACAGCTTTTTTACAGCTCAAAAGTCTGGAGTTTATGGTTAAATACTTTATTCAAAAAGGATGCATTAATTTGATCAAAAGTGACAGTGAAGACATTTATAATGTTACACAAGATATCTATTTCAAATAAATGCTGTTCTTTTGGACTTTCTATTTATCAATGAATCTTGAAAAAAATAATCCACAAAAATATTAATCAGCACTAGTGTTTTTTAACACTGATAATAATAATACGAATATTGTAATACGATTCACAATATTACTAGCCTCCTTAAAACCAGACCATTCTCAGTAGTAACTGAGTTGTGGTCTGGCAAAGCTTCACTAATAACTCATTTCCAAAGGGGCATCACCAACGGACATCGCTGGGCGCAATTGGATAGACCTAAAACCAATCAGAGCGATCGTCATCGTGTAAAGCCATATGCTGCGTCCCTAAGTTACACTACGCCATAAAAGTATGTACTCTTTTTGTGAAGAAAATGTATTTACTTTTGAATGTGTAGCAAAAAAAGTAGGCAAGCTTTGGGACATACTACTTCGTCATCTTTATCGGACGGATCTGTCGTGTGCGTCCTGTCACTTAAACTGTCCTGTCAATCATCTTGTCACAGTTAAAATCCTCTATTAAAGGGTTAGTTCACCCAAAAATGAAAATTCTGTCAGTAATTACTCACCCCCATGTTGTTCCAACCCCGTAAGACATTCGTTCATCTTCGTAACACAAATTAAGATATTTTTGATGAAATCTGACAGCTGGATCACTTCTCCATAGGCTTCTAAGGGACTGAAACTTGCTGGCCCAGAAAAGTTATTAAAGAGATCGTTAATATAGTCCAAGTGACTCCAGTGGCTCAATCTTAAGTTTATCAAGCGACGAGAATACTTTTTGTGCGCAAAAAAACCCCAAAATAACGACTTTATTCCACTATTCATTTCATTCTCTCTCTGTGCCTCGAGTTGGTTCACGTAGTGTTTTTGCGCAGCGCGTCTGTGTTACACGTCACCACGTAGGCTCACTATTGGCTGACGCTGGTCATGTGTGTAATGCCTGTGACGTACAACACTGACGCGCTGCGCAAAAACACTACGTGAAATAACTCGAGGCCCAGAGAGAAGGAAATGAATAGTGGAATAAAGTCGTTATTTTTGTTGTTTTTTGCGCACAAAAAGTATTCTCGTCGCTTGATATACTTAAGATTGAGCCACTGGAGTCACCTGGACTATATTAACGATCGCTTTAATAACTTTTCTGGGCCAGCAAGTTTCAGTCCCTTAGAAGCTTATGGAGAAGTGATCCAGCTGTCAGATTTCATCAAAAATATCTTAATTTGTGTTCCGAAGATGAACGAATGTCTTACGGGGTTGGAACAACATGAGGGTGAGTAATTACTGACAGAATTTTCATTTTTGGGTAAACTAACCCTTTAAATCTAATTTAATTTCCTACCGTTTCGGAGAGAAATGTAGTAGCACGTTCATCTGCCAGTGGTTCTTTCTTGGAGACTGTCCTCATGTGTTTGCAATTTGAATATAATAATGCATTTAAAAGTTGAGTGCGCTTCACCAATGGACGTCGCTCAAATGCCTCTGGGCGCAATTGGATAGACCTAATCAGAGCGATCGTCATCGATAAAGCCCGCCTCAACGTTTCTGATTGGTGCCGCGATTTCGACGGATTAGAAATGGGCTTGAATGAGCTCTTAAATAAAACCTCGGTGAGCATAAGAGACTTTTTTTTTCAAAAACATATAAAAACAAATCAACTGTAAAAGCTAATGCATCATTTGCCCAGCCACAACTCTAGAAACACAGTCAAGCGCTGGGAACGGGTCAATATTTCCATATCAATCGCTAGCTCCATTTTCCTGAATTTGCAGTGGGATGACACAGGCTCTGATGGTAAACCACTGAACTACTTTACACTTGTAACGCAGTGAAGCTGCCCTGATATGCTTCTCTCCATTTTAATATGAAACAACAGAGACAACGTTCAGAGACCGGCTGACATCAAAAGATCTAGTTGATATTATGAAGGATTAAAAACCTCATATCATGTCCGTAAAACCAGACGTTCTTGTCAAATGAGTGTACTCATTAAAAATTCAGATTCTGCATATTACAGCACACAGTGGGATTCAACATGAAGAATGTGAGATAAGTTAATGCATAATGTTTAATGCAGAAAGCAGTTACAACACACTACAACGAACAGGACCGCAGTCTAACACGAATGAATACTTAATTGTGATGTATTTAACACAGACCTAATAGTGTTAGCTCTCTGGAGATAATCATATCGCATTAACAAGCCTCTGACATACTGCGGTGGAAACAACATCACATTAAAATCTTATAAGGCATAATGCTTTTGTAAACAAACCATGTATAATCCTAGCTAACAGGGAACGTTCTCAGAACTTTATCTAACGTTTCTGTTATGAACAAACATTATTCCAGTAATGTTAACAGAGCATTTGTTCAAAGTCTTTAATAATGTTCTCAAACGCATTATCTATACACAGTTTATGGAAAAAAAAATTTCTGAAACGTTTTATTTGGATGTTTATCTCACATTTTTTACTTGCTTCAGAATGTTAGAACACGTTCAATGTGAAAGTTCCGACAATATTTGCAAATTATAAAATTAAGCTGTGTGTTTACAACTGCAACAATGAGCGCTTGTCAAGATTAACTACACTGGATTTTCAAAAGTATGTGGAGTAGTGAAGATCACAGCATAGACTCTTTTACTCTTTTAGAGGTTTACACGTTTTGCTATTGTTTGGTATTTGGTACTGTTATTGTAGGGACATCGATGTTACATTTTCCCGCCCCTTAACATGACGCTGAACAAAACAAACTGTGATTGGTTGCTTTATATGTCAGTCAGATGGCCCCTGTCCGGTCCTTGGCCAATGAAAGCTGCTATGGAGTCCAGACCTTCTGCCATCAGTCTGAAGGTCTGCCTACGTGAGACTAGCTGGGATATGGCACAAGATACTGTCTTTGTTCTAAAAGCTAGTCAGCTGCCTAAATAGGCAGCATTTAAAGTATTACAGACACTGAATGTGAAGGCTGATATATGTTTAATGGAGAAGAATAATCCCACAATACATTGCAAACAACCTCAGTGGCTCAGATGGCAGACAAAGCAAGAGAAATGTTGATTGTAAATAATTAATTAATTACTAAAAAAGTAAAGTAAAGAATTACGTATGTTACTAAATGTAAAATTTAATTACTGAAAAAGATATGAATTAAAAAAATATTGTAACCAATAGTACATTTACATTTACATTTATTCATTTAGCTGACGCTTTTATCCAGAGCGACTTACAATTGCTATATATGTCAGAGGTCGCACGCCTCTGGAGCAACTAGGAGTTAAGTGTCTTGCTCAGGGACACATTGGTGTCTCACAGTGGATTCGAACCCGGGTCTCTCACACCAAGGCATGTGTCTTATCCACTGCGCCACCACCACCCCGTACAGTATAAGTATTTTTAAAGCTGCCGTCGGCAAGTCTGGCAGATTGGGTCGATTAGCCAAAATTTTGAATGTTTACAACTCTCATGCCCCTCCCCACTACCAGCGAGCACCCTCCCATCGAGGTCGTGCTCGTCAGTGCGTCACTGTGCGTGTGTACCTGATTTTCTGTGAACGCGTCCGTCTCTTCAGCATCTATCAACACCATGGACTCACTCGGAGGTAGGCTGCCCTGGCTAATCTATCCATAGATAGCAATAACCGAGGAATTGGAAGCTTGTTAGTAGATTTTCTCTCCGCCATCACGCTTCATGCAATCTCCAGGCGAACTTCAGGCGTGGCGTGTGCATGTGATATTAACGTGCGCGAGTGAGGGGGGATCTGTGGCGTGTGCACGACCTGTGATTGACAGTCAGATCTCACACAGCCCTGCGCTGATTGGACCTGATGAAGCGGGAGCGCTGGATTTTTGCAAAACAAATAACACGCTCCAGGTGGAGTTAGAAGCTTGGGTTTTTTTCTAAAACCACCTTATTTATGTTGTTCTGTCGGATTATAGTGTCGATTACACTGAATATGATCAAAAAAATGTTGCCGACGGCAGCTTTAAGCTTGAAGCATTAAAGGGGCTATATGTAGTTTTCAGCGGCCTCTAGCGGTGATGTTTCAGATTGCAACCAATACGTTTACAAGCGAGTGCTCGTGCGCGTGCTCGAACTCATGAGCGAGCACTCTGGGTACCGGCCAGACTGAGACGCAACACACCGGAGAAAGCATCACACAACATGCTGGAAACTCAGGTAAACTCCCACTGCAACATTACAATAATAGGCTACTTTTATCAGCTTGACGTTGAACTAATGCTCCATGCTCGTACCATGATAATGTTACATTGACTGCATTTAGCCTATGTAATGTGGTGTTAAAGCGGAGGTTTCTCCATGATTCAAAAGCCCTGCCGATGCTGATCCGTGTTTTCGTCCGAAGGTGATCCGATTCACATTTGGCCTTACGAGCTTCAGCAGATCAAACTTTTTTTTTGTTTTTTATCAATATGTGGAGTTTGTGTTGGAGTCTGTGTTGTGCTGGGAGCAGGTCGTTTCTTAGTGTTACCAGACATGTCATAAGTTGCATAAGTCATAAGTCCATGTCATAAGTTGCAGTGTCGTCGCTGTTGAGTGCAAAGTCAGTAGACGAGGCGAGAGGCTCGGGAGCGCGCATGCAGGTCACGTCACTGGATTTTGCGGTAAATCCGACCCGTAGCCTTCACATAGAGATATGAATACTTGCTTTCAGAGGTAATAGCAAAACCCGCCAAGTGGATCATTTTAATGTGAGATTACAACCCCTTCACACACTGGCAATAAAAAAAGGATTCATTTTAGTAGAAAAACTACATATAGCCACTTTAAAGAACTCAATTGAAATACTGTAAGTTTGAACTCCTCCATGGCGTTTATGCTTAAGTACTGTAGAGAGTTGAAATCATCTACTTGAGGTTAAATTTCACTTATAATGCTGAAAACAAAGGCTTAAACCAGCCTGAGTGGGGTTTCTAGTCTTTGCTGGCATGGTTCTTCTGATTGGTTTGCTTTAGAGGGGATTTAGGCACTTGTCAGTAGCTATTCAGGCTGAAATATCAGTTGGCAGGAATGCTAAACTATTTCATCACTAGCTTAAAAAAAAAGAAAAAAAAAAGTAAACATTAGAAGGCAGCAATGTAGGCAGCAGACAGTAAAGCAGCTCACTGAGTCTTGGAACAGAGCCACTGTGTTGAGGCAGACAAAGGCAGGCGGAGAATTGCGAGAGAGAGAGAGAGAGAATTGGTGTGATTTTTTTTTTTTTTGACAATACACATAGCACTTTTCCATAATTGGAAATGTTGAAAGGAATGAGGAAATTTTCCATATTCATGATTCAGTAAATGGTTTATTCTTGGCCAAGTTCTTTATGCATTGGAACCTCAGATAACGGCACACACGCAATGAAAATAGACTCGAAGAAGTGAGTTTGGAAATCAGTGGTGAGGTGTTAGTCGGCATCTCAACTATTCACCTGCGTGTCTTTATGAAAAGAATTGAATTTCAATCAGACATTTGTGCGGATTTACTGCCGAAGCTTTAGTCCAATAAGAATATGTGTGAGAAAAAAGCGCTTAGATACTCAGAATAGTGAGTGAAAAGTGAATGTGTGAAATAGAGGGAGGATGATAGAATATAAAATGATGCCGATCTGCTGTGTGCTGCTTTGATGTCAAAAGTAATGAAGAAATATATGCCAATGGATTCTCACTTCCCTTTGTAGAATGTGTGCAAAACATAATAATGCTGCTATTCGGTAAACTTTAGCATATTAGCGCTGATGAAGAAGCACCCATGTGTGGAAATCAGAGGTCTTTGCCCATTTACGGTAATCTGTGCATTAGCATCTGCTGGGCCATACGTGCACAGATAAACCTTTAACCAGGCCCATGGATCTTCATTACCGCATGCCAGTTAAAGCTGCAATTACTGCCAAATGTCTCTGTTAGCCAGATGCTACATTTAAGAGTCACCACTGCAGGGATGTGTTTAGGTCAATATCATCAAAATGCAAAAAGCAGGACACTTTCGAGGACAGTGAAAAACTTGTTTAGTTGTATAGTCAAGAAACGTTCTTATGGGGCGGTAACATTCAAGAAAGTGTGGGGTGGTGAAAGAAAATACTCCTGTCCTGACAGCACACAAGATGATTTTTTGCCTAAACCAGTGATTCTCAAATAGTGGGGGAAAAAGTCTCACTTCAAATAATGAAATGCAACTTACAAGATAATCATGCATAGATAAGATAGCAAAATAAATAGGCAAATCAGTTTTAGAAGGGAGGATACATTCTATAACTTTTGTTGACATTAAAGGGATACTCCACATTTTTTGGAAATAGGCTCATTTTACAACTCCCCCAGAGTTAAACAGTTGAGTTTTACCATTTTCAAATCCATTCAGCCGAACTCCGGGTCTGGCGGTACCACTTTTAGCATAGCTTAGCATAGATCATTGAATCGGACAGGACCATTAGCATCTCTCTCAAAAAAATGACCAAAGAGTTTCGATATTTTTCCTATTTAAAACTTGACTCTTCTGTAGTTACATCGTGTATTAAGACCCACGGAATATGAAAAGTTGCATTTATAGTCCCCAAAATAGTCCAGCTCGGTTACTTCCAACGTGACCGGGACTAAGTTTGTCTAACCTATTAGACCTATTTTCAGGTGCTGCGTCATATCATTACGCCTGCTGGACTCATGGTACGGCAGCAAAGTTTCTTGATTATTATGCAGGAATGAGAGTATAGTTCCTATAGTTCCTAGAAAATCGCAACTTTACATTTTCCGTCGGTCTTAGTACACGATGTAACTACAGAAGAGTCAAGTTTTAAATAGGAAAAATATCGAAACTCTTTGGTCATTTTTTTGAGAGAGATGCTAATGGTCCTGTCCGATTCAATGATCTATGCTAAGCTATGCTAAAAGTGGTACCGCCAGACCCGGAGATCGGCTGAATGGATTTGAAAACGGTAAAACTCAACTGTTTAACTCTGGGGGAGTTGTAAAATTTCCAAAAAAAGTGGAGTATCCCTTTAAAGGCTGTGCAACTCCATGGTGTGCAACATAAAATTTGAGTCCTGAAGCAAAATTAGTATTTGACTGCTTGTCTGCTCAATTTAAAATGCAAGATGTTTATCACATATTTGTACACAAAATCTATACTTAAAAAAATAGAACTGTGACTGTGAGCCCTTTAAGCTCTGAATGACTAAAGGTTTGCATGTGTATACTTCATAGAATGCGCAAAAAAGTTGAGTGACGAATGTATTGAGAATTGTATCTTTCAGATGCACAAAATAGCAAATCTTGAGATTTTCCATGAATGACTATAGAAACAAGGACTAAGCCACCTTTTTCTTGCTTCTGTTAGGATTTGAAGTGTCTTACGCATCAAAAAACACACGACCAGTCCGTTAAATTTTATTTTTAGGCCAGTTTATTTTCAAGCACACAAAAATGCAAAAACCGTCAAATCCTTCAGATTCGTTCGTGTTTCTCCTTCCCCTTCTACCTCTTGAATCTTTTTAGCTAAAGCAACATATACTACTTGTCTGAACATAAAAGGAGGAGTTACTTTAAAGCAAACTTCAAGTAAAATATATACAAGGACAACTTTAAGTAAATGCAGTACAGGAAAAATTCAAGTACATTTTTAAATGATATAGCACTGTACATACAACAGAAATAAGCTGATAGTAATAATAGTTATAATAATACAAATTGAAACCATATTGTATTGGCTCTTAAAATTTTCTAAGAATGCACAAAATACAAGGTTGTGGCCATGCAAATGCATTCAAATAATGATTTAGAAATCCTGATACTGTATTTCCAAAAACAGTAACTGTATAAGCAAATGAAAGACTGGATGGTATTAATCTGATTAGCGCTATTATCATGGCAAAACAAAAACTTTGTAAACTTAGAATACATAGTGCACACAATTCATCTGGATTGCTGACATGCATGTGATATAGGTCTATTACATTCATATTTTAATGTATAGAATGCAAACGAAGGCTTATAGTATATATGTTTTACTTAGAACTTAAATATTATTATTTAAAATAAAATGTCAAAGTGAGTGGCAAGACTAAATAAATAATTAGATATGCACTAAAAAAGCTATCTGAGATCCCAAATAAATAGTGGCTTTATTGTACAATAATGTATTTGTCAGCTACCTCCTGGTTATCAACTATAAACCTTGTGAGTAAAACCCAACATGCACAATGTGCATTTTTTAAGTGCCGTCTGAGTTTTGCAATGCAATACATATTCACACTTGCTCTCTACAGTTTCTCAGAGCAACTCAGGAGTGTTGGATGCCAGCTGTGAATGAAGATACATTTGTTTACCGAGATAAGTAAGATTGCGCTCTATTTGTCATTGTGTTTTATGAAACTGTTATTCTCAGATCTTCCTCTTCTAAGAAAAACATGTCCCCAGGTAACCGCCGACAACCTTTCCTGCAAAAAGGGGTTTTCTATGTCTGTATTATCATATTTTATTCAGCTCATGCCTAATACTGAGTGAAAGGTCATTGGAGCAAAGCCACAAGGTCACTGATATTTACGCATGAAAACCCCTCCTGGTCAACCATAAAAGCCTTCAATGAATCTACATTTCTCTCATATATCAACAGATATTTGACCTCAAATCCAAGAGAATGACAACAGTAACAACTATTAACCCTGTAAAGCCTGACATATGTAAGGGATAATACACAAGTTTAATGCACGACGTGGAGACAAAGACACGAAGCGGAAGGGTGGTTGCCTCCAAGAAAATCAATCATTAAATGTAGATAAAAGCCTAAATTCAATCTGTTCATCATAAAGCGATCGAGTCTCTTCAGAATATTCAAATAGATTAGTTATGATCTCTTTATGAACTTTTTGAAACGTCAAAGTTGAAGTTGCGTAGCTGTCAATGGAGGGACAGAGACTGAGAGAAGCTCTCAGATCATCAAAAAGATTAATTTGTGTTTCAAAGATAAACGAAAGTCTTACGGGTTTGGAACGACATAAAGGTGAGTAATTAATGAGAGAATTAAACATTTTGGGTGAACTAACCCTTTAAACCGCGTCTGGCAGAAAAATCAATCAGTCAATCAATCATTTATTTATAGAGCACATTTATGACACAACCGAAGTTGACCAAAGTGCTTTACAAGGAATAAAAGAGACACAAAAATAAAACCAATATACATACATAAATACCAGACAAGACAAAAGGCACTCAATAGAATAAAAGAAAAATCCAGGAAGACAAACTACACTGTAAAAAGTGAACAGTTGGATCAACTTAAAAAAATTACTTCAATTGGTAACACCTAAAGAAATTAAGTTTTCTCAACTTAAATTATCACATTACGTGATAATTTAAGTTGAGAAAACTTAATTTCTTTAGGTGTTACCAATTGAAGTAATTTTTTTAAGTTGATCCAACTGTTCACTTTTTACAGTGTACAGAGTGTTAAAAGCCAAGGTGAATAAATGAGTCTTGAGTCATGAAAAATCAACAGCGTTCATGCGTGTCTTTCAAAATAAAAGTCTCGAATTAGAAAAACATTTAGAATTACGTTGTTGTTGTTTCTTTGACTACACACTCAAAACGGTCTCGCGACCCACTTTTGGGTAGTTGAGAAACACTGCTTTATAGGTTTAAATTCACACAGGGACATTGATCTAAATAGGCTGGCTGGCATTCAACCAAACCAAACACTGAGATTTTCAACTTTGACAGAAGCTATTTCTTTGGGCATAGGCTGACGTCCTGTCACTCAGGAGTAAGGGAGTCTGGAGTAGCAAAGTGCTCTCAGTCCCCAGCGCATCTGTCACTCACTCACTCACTCACTGTCACACTCGTTTCCCTCGCACGCTGTCACACAGCAGCTGGTGGTCGAGCGGAAGACAGTCGAGATGGTCCTTCATTTAGACGGCAGATGCTGGATACAAAGTGACATCGCTAACTTAATACATCAAGTCATTACGTCTCCACCCATCCAAATGCTGCCCTACTTACTGCAACAGAGTAGGAGGGAAACTGATTCACTAATATTAAATAATCTCAGTATTGCTTTTCGTGCTCTTACAAGGAATTTGCTTCTGGGATTTACATCCTACCTGTATGCTAACACAACCTCTTAAGGGGATCTATAAACTATATTAAATGTATAAGCATCATGTTGTCTCATAATAATGAATATAGCCTATAAATTTGAAATGCATTTGAAAAATAAATACTTAACCAAGTGGCATCTTCAAAGTAATGATGCTAGAGCTTTTCTTAGAAGCATCTAAGCCATTTTTGCACTTGACTTTTCACTAACCGGTCCCAAGGTGAGTTTTAATGGATGTATGAAGTCAGACCCCCTCAAGTTCACACGAATGTCCTGCCGAGTGTATTCGGTCTTTATCGTAGCCTAACCAGTTACAGTTACGTAATAAAAAATAAAATAAAAAAAGAGCTCTGAACAGTTTGTTGGTCACACCAGATTTGAATTTCGTTTTGGTATGTGTGCAAAAAAGTAAGAACAAATGTCTAGTTTGCACAATAATAATAATGCGCATGGCTTGCTGAACATTCTTTCATTGTGTGAGCCATTTGCAAAATGATCCATTCATTTATCAAAATCTGCCAGACACACATTTTATATTCCATAAAAATCTTGTTTGTGATGTTTGCTAAATTGGCAGATGACCTGCCATAGAAGAATAAAGAAAAATCAAGTCTGAAAGCATGGAGCTTGTTTGGGTGTCATTTTTTGTGGCAATTTTCTGTTCTCTACATACGAAGACTTTACATGTAAGAAATGTCAAAAAACACCAGTCTTACATAAAAAGAGAGAACTGATAGATAGAATAATAGACAGTCAGACAAATAGAAAAATGGATGGATAGATAGACAAGTTCTATCTCTGTTTTATTTATATATGCCTCTGCAGTAATTATTTTTGCTTTGTTGTAATTTTGTTTCCCATTTTGTGACAGGCGACTGTACATTGAGTAAACGCAGGCTTTGCTCTCGGCAGAATGATTGATTGTTTTGATGGTGAAGTTGAGAGAGAGTGTATTTTCTTCTTAAATATACTCATCTGAGCTGCATGAACCTCTAATGTTATAAAACCACTTACTCATTTTTGAAAACACAGACAGAAAAACAGATTGATAGAGGAAGGGGAGAGAGAAAGAAAGAAAGAAAGAAAGAAAGAAAGAAAGAAAGAAAGAAAGAAAGTAAGAAAAGTCACAGTTGAGTGCCCATGAAACTATTGATTTCATAGGCAGCCTTGTGGAGAAACAAAAACAAGCTCAGGCTTTCAGACAGTCCTGTGGCACCGTCCTTAAATGAAGCCACAGTTGAGCCGGTTCTGTTGTCTTCATATGCGCAGTGACAGCTTTTACACCTCGACTGCCAGAGTCTCGTCCCGGTGCATATCTTTCCCTGGAACGTCGACTCAGCGCTCTGCCCCTGACATATTACACAGAAACACAAAACACAATTTCCCCCGCTACCATGTATCTGCGTCAACCTGAAGGAAACAAATCAGCACTACGGTGTTTCTATAAACTAAATCATGTGTTTCAGACACACCAACCAGGCAAGGGGGACTAATTACTCTAGAGATGTACATGCAAAAATGATGGTTTTGCCCAGGCTAGCATTTTCATGGCACCTCATAAAGACCTATTAATATAGACCATAAATACTTATATACACACACGGTGGAATGCATTATTAAGTGCATGCTTGGCTACTGTAACAACTTGATTGATGGGTTTAAAAATGTCATATTTGATGTTACATTATGCATGAATGAAAAAATATATATTTGCATTAAAAAAAATATTTAGCTTGCACATACACAAATAGAGAAAGTTGCATATTTTAAAATGTCATAGGCTCTTATTAAAAATCTTAAGCCATTGGAGAACCTTAAGTTCCTCAAAAGAATTGTCTGAAGAACCTCTAAATGTAACATGAAGAATTTTCTGAATCTCAAAAGAACACTATGCAACCCTAAACTGCAAAAAATAAATAAAAATAAATAAAAAATAGTTATCGATACGAGGAGAAGGAAAAAAATCCATTCAAAGGAAAAAAAAATCAATGTACTACTCATTATACAGCAATCTTGTTGTTGCAGTAGCATGCAGAAAGTATTGCGCCTTTGGCCAAGACGTTTTCTGATCAAGAGTTAAACAACAACAACAACAACAACAACAACAACAACCATTTTACTCACAGAAATACACAAAAGAAATGGCCAATTGTTCACGGGACATTGCCAGAAATGAGCAGCTGGCCATTCAAGTGTCAAATATTGGCTATTTATGAGGAGACAATTTAATTTATTTCCTTTTTTATTTTTTTTATTTTTTTACGGTGTAATTTTTACATCATGCTCAATTTAATCTGCTTCATTCTTAACATGAGTATCAGCTTTCTCCATGCTCATGTTGGCTCTGCTTTCATTTCAATAATATGACAAATACTTAATTAGCAGAGATACAAAACTTTTTGTAGAACTATATGCCGATAATATGATAGATGATATATACATATATATATATATATATATAGATAGATATAGATAGATAGATAGATAGATAGATAGATAGAACCAGAAATAATAATATTTTATACTATATTAAAAAATTCTACTATACTAAATTGAATTTAGGCATCACAACATTGTTATGCACAATATGAAAAATGGATATTCATTTAGAAATTTGGATTCATATTGAAAGATTACATTATAACACTGTTGCAGACCTCAACCTGCATCTGCGACTGCAAAATCAGAGCCAAAATTGTTTTGTTACTAAAGTTCTGCAAAGAACCAATGAAGAACCTTTACTTGAAGAGATCAGACAGTGTAGTTTAATACGAAATTCCACTAAATGAAATTGCTGCATGTGCTGTGGAGAGAGAGAGAGAGAGAGAGAGAGAGAGAGAGAGAGAGAGAGAGAGAGAGAGAGAGAGAGAGAGAGAGAGGGGAGAGAGAGAGAGGGAGAGGGAGAGGGAGAGGGGAGGGGGGGAGGGGGGTAGAGGTGTTTCTCTTTGAGGCAAACGTAAAACTGAAGAACATAACATAATGTGTGAGGAATATACATTGAATGTCAGGTGCTAAAAAAAGAACAGAAAATTATGTTATTTTGGGGATTCCTCTGGGAGAATTCGAGAGAGATTAAGAGAGAGAGAGGGGGAAGGACATCTGTTCCTAAAATAGGCCCTTGCAGCCGTGAAATCTGCAGTTCTGGCACTTTCAATAGTTTTCCTTAACTAATTTCGTACCCTCCGACCTTTCATGCTCTTATTACTTATTATTTGGCCAGATGGATGAAATATACTCGTGAGCAAAATTCACTATCGCTTCATTTAGTGTTGGTACAGCGCTTCATTTATTTCATAACTGGTTCAAGCATTGATCAAAGGATACATTTAATTCCACTGAAAACACTGTGCGAATCCCACCAAAGAGGAGCATGTGTTAAATGCTCTGGCCTGTTCTCTGCCTCAAGATGGAGTACATGAGACACTGTGTTTCCATGGAATCAAGTCTGGCGGCATGGCAACCAGTGTTCCCAGGGCAGTGCTTCAATTGATGTTCTAATAACCAAACATGGAATATCTGTGTTACTAAAGACAACGTCTACATATTTAAACGTTTATAAAGAGTCTCTTATAAAATAGAGTCTATAAATCAGCATAAAGATGGTCTTTTTTTTGGTTGTACCCAACATACTCATAAAGAGACTGTCTGACTGACACATAAAGCGGCAGGGATATGCGAAATAGAATATACCACAAGAATACACCACAAAAATAGACTGCCGAGGAATAAACATGTATTCAAATGATGATGTGGAAATCTCAGGAAATTATTCTGAAGAGTGTGAAGTTTTACTCTATTACAAGAATTTCTGTCCATCCAAAAGTAACAATACTGATAATTCCATTTATACCATGGTCTGTCTGAATACTCGATTCTGATTGGCTGGAAGGTGTGCAATAAGTAAGGAATAATTGACGACAGGCCGTTGAATTATTAGAAAAATAATGCACAACCGAGGTGGTAATGCGGTCACGACGCGAAGCGGAGTGGCCGTTACACCTCGGGTGTGCATTATTTTTCTAATAATTCAACGGCCTGTCGTCAATTATTCCGCTTATACTACAGTTACCACACCTCGAAACATTGTTCAGATTATGTTTTTCAAGACGTTTGTAAAGTTTTTGTCATTAAAACGCTCTTGTATGTAGGACTAATTTCTTACGCATCTAATCCCATGCCTCCGTTGCTAATTCCAAAACGTCATTTCAGAGTTAGTAACGGAGGTTTGAGCCACTGATAGCAGACTAATGCTGGGACACACGACTAGCTGACACATTCTCTGACTGTTTTCATCGACTGCAGCAGATTTTAAACACCGACTTTGAACACAGACTGAACGCGCTGAACACGCGTTTGGGCATGATCAGTCATAAGTATCAAATTACATTCATAACCGGCCTTAAAGTGTGTTCCCGGCTTTATGCAGTTATTAATGCAGTTATTAGAGAGAGATGTTGCAATAATGAGACAGAAAAGCATGTGCGTCAATATTATTATTTATTAATTAATTCAATTCGTTTTAATGAATTCGTTAATTCTTTTTTTCTTTCTATTATTGACAGATGACAGTAGACTAGCCAAATAAATGAAACCCAAAGCCCTTTTAACAAGTAGGCCTATCAATAATTATTTATTTGTTAAATTATCTGCAATAAAAATCCGTGCTGCAGGACTATCCATTTATTTAGCCTATATTCAGTTTAATTTTCTATTGATTATAGATAGGACTTTATAGTTTATTTATTCAAATTAAACTGCATGTTTCTATTGATTGTGAAGCTAGACATTGAAAATTGCAGATCAAGCGCATGGGGCGAAATGGTTTTTCTTGTTATGATTTGTATCCGATTTTCCGTTATTACAGTTGACTACGCGAAGTGATATGGAACTGTAATGCGGTCAAGACCTGCCTGGAACTACTTTAGCCGTGCGTTTCCCTGAAAATAATGCACACCTTAGAACGTTCGTCAACCAATCAGATTCAAGCATTCAACGGCCCTGTAGTATAAGACCATTTAATGCACAGTCAGTTTAATCACTGTTCTATGCGCCAGAGAAACGAGGGTGCCGCCATCTTTAGAATATTGTCTTTTATCTTTTGTTTTTGCGGTCGCTCTGTATTTTTCTATGGCGCTGCTGTCCAGGAGTAATTCGCTTTTGAAGTGGATTTACTTAATGTAAAGTTAACGAAAGTTATCTTGAGGACTGTAATGTTTAAAGCAGATGTCTTAACAAATGTCAGTCGACCGGGAAGATATTTAAACGAGCCGTTCATTCATAAACACACATATTCGCTGTGAAAATACAGACCAGGGGCCCTATCTTGCACCCAGCACAATTGACTTTGTACACCGACGCATGTATCATTCCTATTTTGCACCCGACGCACAGCGGACTTTTCCCTCCACAGACACACGTCGGTAAACTAGCAAATGCATTTGCGCTCCCGGGGGCGGTTCAGCGCAAAGAGGAGGCGTGTTCCGGCGCAAACATATTTTGCAGGTTTAGAAAACAATTCCGCTAACCGTTGCGCATGTTATTCATATACTATTTTAAGGGCGCATGCTTGGCCATAACCAATGTAGCGTATGCACAACGCGCATACACTTTGCTTATCTCATCTACACACAGACGCAGCAGTTCTCATTTTTAGAAAACCATACATTATTACAAGGAAAAATATTAACACATGAAGGAAATCATTGTTGTGTCCATGAAGATGTGAAAAAATAGGCATAAATCTAGCTTACACATTTACCCAAATTATTATACACCTGTTTAACCGAAGCTAATTTGGGTGTGTTTCTCCCATCCCCAATGTCACTTCTCTGTGTTTTACGGCCCTGACGAGAACGTCGGTCTCCTCGGCTGTGAACCGCTCCAGATACTCCTGGCAAATCCGCCGTTATAATATCAAGCCGCCATGGAACAAGTGCGCCTGCTCTTAAAGGGAATGTGAGATGTCACTCTGATTGGTTTATGTCACGTTACGCCCAAACCACACCTATGAGTAATGAAGCTACTTCAGACCAACCCATTTTAGATTTGCGTCGGGCGCAAGAGTCATTTATCCCGTCAGTATAATAGCAACAGCGTCCAAGACCCGCCCACAAAGTTACTTGCGTTTTGCGCTTTATACTTGCGTTTCAGATCATTGAAACGCAAGGGAGTTTCAATGATCATGAAATCATCATGAAACAATGATCATCATGAAACAATGATCATAGGGCCCCAGAAGTCAAAAGACAACGAGCGCAGCGCTGAAAAGGGGCGGGGCTACATAAGGTCTATATTAATGCGCTGTTTGAAGCGTTAGCGCACACACTCGTGTACCGCTGCGCCTCGCACATGCACACATTCAGGTCCACAAAAACCTATCAACGCTGCCCCACAAATTTTTGCAATAAAATAGCTTGGCTGCTGAATCGCTACATTATATTTTTTCAGGAACAAGGGGGTTACATCGCTATTTTGAAATAATTAAACTCACAGCTTCATTGTCAATAGAACTGCTGTAGAGAGAGACGCTGAACACACAGACGCAGGTACGAAATCTCTCTCTCTCTCTCTCTCTCTTTCTCTCTCTCTCTCTTTCTCTCTCTCTCTCGATAATTAATTCAAATAAATGCTATAGTTCATTCAGTCAAATAAGATGTAATCTTACGCACTACCAGGGCGTTTCTAGGTTTTAAAAACATCAGAGGCTGAGCCCGAAACATCAGGGGCTGGGGGTGGGTAATAAGATACCATGATTCGATACAGATAATAATGTATATTGTAGGCCTATATGCAGGGGCACTGTAGCCACACCAGGCCATATTACCACACAGACACGCGCATTCAAATGTGAGGTAGTTAGGGGGGTTCGAGGGCATGCTCCCCCGAGGTGGGGGATTTTAAGGTGTAAAAAAAAAAAAAAAAAAAAAAAGGATAACAATAGCTTTAAAAGCATGTCAGTGGGCAGTATCATAAATTATTTGTCAAGCAGATAACAGATTCTCAAACATGAGAATGAGGATAAATGATGACCTGAATGATCCATACAAACTGGAAATGCAGAATGTTTCTGCTTATTGTTGACAATACACCATATTCCAAACAGGAATGGCCTTAAATGAGAAATCTTTCAAGGATTATTTTGCATAGATTTTACATTTCAATCAAACACCAGTGCTATATTTTTGTGTCCAGAGGCAAATGAGCAATTTATATATTAGCATGATTGGTTTCAGCAACTTGTTTCTTTCTTGAGTTAATCAATGTTTTTGGCACTAATCAGTTCAATTAAAGTTCAATTGTTCACTCATAAAGACAGTCACTTGTCGCCACCTACTGGCTTAATGATGCAAGTTGTGCAAACACAGACAAGCGGAATGATACAAACGGTGAAAAGGCTGATAATGGTGAAATATTCGAACACATTCGCGGACCATACATATATATACATATATATACTTATACATTTTGCTTATAGTTTCTGTAATTAGCAAATAACATCTGTGTTAAATAGGAATACATTAGCCCCGTTTACATGTAGCATTGTATTTCGATTATAACCAGTTTAAAAGTCCAATCAGAATGAAAATGCTCCATGTCAACACCTCAATCGGAATAATAATGCTCAAACCGATTGAAATTTCAGTCGGATTGAAGGGGGTGGAATAAACCTTTTCATGAACCGATCAAATGAAAGATTACACCATGTAAACGAGCTGATCCGATTACTTTGAGTGTACGTCTTTCTGCGCATGCCTGGTTTTGCGCCAGATAATTCTGTCAGCTAACATAATGCCTTCTGTTTGTGACCCGATGCAAAAAACTATGCACGCTAACCATTACCATAGTAAACATGGTAAATATGAACGCTTAGAAATCAGCGAAATCAGACAAATCAAGAAATCAGACAAATCATATAGTTATCATAATCCTGTTTTTATTTTATCTGTCAATAGCCTACGTCTCGTCTCTTTGTACCGGACTATCCTCTTTATCTCTGACTGAAAATATAACTGTATCCTTCTGGGAGAGAGTGCTAAAGCTCCTCAGGTAATATTTTTGATGGCATATTTGTAGAAATTATCATTCTTTCTAAATGTGATGTAAATATGTCCTGTAACTAGGCTACCAAATAAACAGAAACAGAAACGACTGAATAAGTTGATGGTCCTCTTTCTTTTGTGAAATAGACGTTCACAAACGTCATAAACGGTAAACCACTTTATTTCTGTGTGACTAATGTCAGAGATGATTGCTAATGTGCAATTTTGACACAAATTAATTCATTATGATCAATGTGTCGCTTTTCATTATAAACCTGTGGTAAAACATCGATTCTTGGGTTTTAAATATTCAATTAAACAACAAAAATGCCAGCAAACGGTCGCTCTTGTTTTGCGATCACGCTGTTCCCAGTGATTTCTTTCTGATTAATTTTCTGATAAAACTTCCATTTTGTTGGTGAAATGATGGATTTGTGTGACGTTGTTCCAGAGAGGTGTGTTTCGGGCGTGTGAAGCGCTGTGGAGCTTCTGGCCCGAGGCTATTAACCTGGCACGGCCCGTTTAAAGCCCTGGCTCGCACTGGCCCGACAGTGGAAACGCGGCTAATGCCTACAACTAACGCAACGATTAAGTGATGCACCATCTTGACAGGATTGAAAACGTGGGAAATAATGAGCTTCCAGATCCGGCAGACAAGTGTGCGCATGTCACAAAATGATTTCGATTGAAAGCGTCAGCGCATGTAAACACCAGATCGGTTTAGATAACATCCCATGTAAACAGTCAACCGGAATCCGTCAATCAGAACGATCTTAATCAGAATAGCAAAGATGTGTGCATGTAAACGGGGCTATTGTAATAATGTTAATCAAGCTGACTAAATCGCAACACTGCGCGGCAGTTCACTAGCCTGACTACGTCCGACTTCGTACTTCCGCTCAATTTCAGTTCGCTTCTGTACTCAGTCTGAGATAGCGACCTATCTCCCAGTTTTCCTCCGGCCTCAAAACAGCCGGCCAATCAACGAACAGAGGGCGGGCTGAGAGCCGTGACGTAGACGCTGATTGTACCGTGGATGCGTAGATTTACTTCACATAATCTGCAAAAGTCGTTCACAGCCATGTTCACTCCGGTATTTCGCTCGATGGTTTTGTTTTCGCATCATATGTGTTTACAGTGGGAGTTCGATGCGGCTGAGCCGGCGCTAACACACGTCATAACCAAACGTTATGTGATTGGCTTACGGGTAACCAATGATTTTAAACTTCAGACAAGCGCCCCCCCAAAGGGAGGTTGATTCAAAGGGAACAGAATGCTAGATCTAAAGAGCTACTTGCAAAATAAACTTGGGTGAATAAAAATTGCTTGCATTATTCATGATACAATGCAAGCTCATTATAGCTATCATGTGCTCTTACGATTATAAATCTGACACTTTTTGAGGTATAATAGATAGCATAGGCCTAATAGTGTTCCGCTAGGACATAGCCTACAATATGTTTTAAAATTGCCCTCATCCTTGTAATATTATATAAAAAAAAAAATAAAAAAAATAAAAAAAAAAAAACCTGACTTGCACAGAGGAGCAAATGATAAAGAAAACAGTGTAATGGCCTTAAAAACACCGCTGCACCATAATAACAGCCTACTCAATCATAAGGCTCTGTTCCAACATAAAGCCAGCTACCCTGCTGATTACTACCTATAGGAAGCTGCTTTTTTTTTGTCATGGAACTTCATGAAAGTTCAACTTCATGCGATTTCACTCCATGGCATTAACAATGTTGCGGAGCTAATTTTATACTTACACAAATACTGCATTAGATATTTTATTTTTTATTTTTTTATAACATAGGATATACACACAACAATATCTGTTTAAAAGTTTGGGGTCGGTAAGATTAACTTTTTTAAACATATAACATCGAGTCTCTTATGCTCACCAAGGCTGCATTTATTTGATGAAAAATACAGTATTATTACAATTTTAATAGTCGTTTAAATATCAATGTTGAAATTTCGAAAGAACAACATGCTTGAAATTGATTTTTATTTTATTTTTTTACATTATAATTGTATTATATGTCATTTTTTGATAAATATAATGCCTTACTGAATACAATAATAATACATAATTTTATAAATGCATACTGGGATTGCCATCCACTAGTGTGACAGTTTTATAATCTGGCAAAAAGAGGATATCTTATAAGGCATACAGTAACTATATTGCCCACAACTGTTGGTGTGTCAGCATGTGTCAGGACTCGGAGCATGTCTTAAAATACTGCCTCTGTAGGCAGCTGATTGGATTTTTGATCACAGCAATGTAGATGTCTTGTTCTGTTTTTAGTGAAGACATACGGGTCAATTACGCTGCAGTGAATATTCCCCGAGGTCTATGCAACAATGCAAATGTATATGCAACATCAGGTTAAGCTCCTGCTCACAGCTCCAGTCTTGTTAGTATGCAATCACCTGCTTCCAGATGTTTGTACAAACACGCACTTCCTCAAATGTATGAACAGAGCCTTGCCTGTTTCTCTCTCTCTCTTTCTGTCTCAAACGGGTGATAACTAATCAGAGCTGAGTGTTTGCTTCTCCTTTCAATATCACCTGGCACACCAGAATGCAGATCAGTACCTGACAAATAGCTTGTCACTCAAGAGGTGCACGCTATTATTTAGAGACAAAGACACACTTGCACACTTTTGTCTGGGACATGTGAATGAGAAGGCGACACTCGATTTCACAGTTTAATGAAAGGTTTTCAAATGGGGGTCAAATTAGTTTTTTTTGGGGGGCATTGTGGTCCATTCTCTTGAAAATAAATGAGTCAAGATTGACAAAGACACCAGTCATCTGCTCAATGCACACTTCAGCACCAATGATTTCTCTACAAAGGTGCAATGCACATTGAGTCTGAAAATAAATTTAGAGATGGAGAATTGAAGATACTGTAACAGTTACACACATATACACACACACACACACACACACACACACACACACACACACACACACACACACACACACACACACACACACACACACACACACACACACACACACACACACACACACACACACACACACACACACACACACACACACACACACACACACACACACACACGAAATAAACATGACCTAGCCCTAAAAGACAGCTCACACCTATTGGAACCGAGCCTTTCTTGCTATCTGTGAATGCACTATGTATTCTCATCATGTGCATGCACACAGTAGATACTGATACGCTTCTGAGTTTGCATTAAGTAACAAGATGGTGCCTTTAATTTCCCTTCTTGCCCTTTACATCATGTTTTTTAAGAGGACTTTTGGTATTCAAAGCGCACAGCTCGAGAAAGGATAGTGGTCATTCATCAGTCCTGTCAATTTCACACTGCAAACACATACAGGTTTATCCATTGAACTTGAGTCATTCAAACGGCACTTCCAAACCTCTTTCCGCTCCTCACTCAACGCTACGACAACATTCCTCCAAATTATGACTTATGCTAATGGCTCCCGAAAGACCATAATGAGAAGTGAAATGGCAAAAGAGAAGTCGTTGAACCACACAGATAAACACAAGGGGATGTTAATGGCCACTGCAGTGAAAAGTCAATAGGAGACATGAATGTCTCGATCCGCTGGGCCATCGCGGGTCCATTTGTATCCCCTATAGCTAATGCACAATCACGGCTTCAAACACAAGAACCCAATGAATAATGCACTTGATGATGTTTGCTCTCTGAAATGACACAGATCCAGATCCTCATGAGCTGCCTGAGGGATCAGACCCCAATCTAAGAGAACCGTTATCGAGTTTGTATTGAGCGTAATGAAAGCGAGCGGAGACCCATTAGCGGTGGGTGTTAATTTAGCCTGAGGACAATTTGCAAGAGTCATATATATTTAAAACTAATTCCTCACCCGTTATGTGGGCGGTATTGATCATTCCGTCTTTACCATCTGGAAATTAGCACTATTTGATACTGTGCAAGGAAATATATATATTTTAATATAATAATGTGGTATTGGTTTGCCCCATGAAACATTCATATATTGGAGTGTTTTTCTAGAATAAAAGCATTTTAAGTTTGAAGAATCACTTAAGTCCAAGCATATTCTCACAAATTCTGCAGTCAGTGCAGTTCAGTTTTGATATAGTACGGTGGCCCAGTAGTGCACAACACAACGAAATTTAAAAAGCAAACATAAGTTCACAACACGACAAAATGAAGCCACAACACAACGAAATGAATCCACAACACAACGTAAACGAGCCACAACACAGTGGAAAATGTACAACACAACGAAATAAAGCCGCAACACAACGGAAATGCTCCCGACCACTAGAGGGCTCTCAGAGCGCGATAAAGTTAGTTTTCCACCTACATTGTTAGATTTTATGACCGGCATCAGGCATCTAGATGAAAATACACAAATCACACAGCATGCTGTATATTAAAAGAAACATGTACTCTCCATTTGCTCTCAATTTAATCTCATTGCCTTGTCTGAGAAAAAGAAACATTTTCTTTAGGGAATAAGAGAGAGAAAGGAAGGAGAGAGGAAGAAAAATGAGAAAGAGACTAAAGGGTCAGAGGTAATTAACCTTAAATGACTGTTTACTTTAACGATCCTCCAGGGTCATTAAGATTGGAGCGCGCTGCAGTCTGCAGTTCATAAAAACATGTTTAATTTTTCATTTGCTGTAACGCTATACCAACACATTCCTAGCCGTAATATTTCATTGCCGCTGGATATTTCCAATACTTAAAAGATTCTGCAGAAAGATTGGCCACTTTTTTGGGGTGAGTTTTGAGGAATCATTGGGCTGGGGAAAAAAAAGACACACACACACACACACACACACACACACACACACACACACACACACACACACACACACACACACACACACACACACACACACACACACACACACACACACACACACACACACACACACACACACACACACACACACACACACACACACACACACACACACACACACACACACACACACACACACACACACACACACACACACACACACACACACACACACAAAAGCTGTGTACACACTGGTCTTCAGCTGTTTGATTCACTCTCTGCTGCTCTAAGAGACTGTGTACACACTGTTACACAGACTCATGTAAAATACATGATGTGTTTAATCTGACAAATGTCCATCACAGGCAGTGCCTTTGTACGGGCTGATTTACGCTTTCGGTCAGATTCAAACATTCACTCAAACATTTCTATGTTCAGAATACCTATTGTACGGTTTCTTAGTACTTAGTGTATATATATATATATATATGTATATGTGAACTTTGCACATAATGTACATCTTTTGTATGAATTGGAATACCTTGATGACTTATTTGTAAATTAAAACATTTAAAGTTCTGATTGGAAAATGCATATAAACACACCTGTAATTGGCTGGCTGCTATATTAATCTTTATTAATGTATCATGGTGATATATTGCCACATAAATAGCCTACAATTAAGATACTGAAGTATATTTAAAAAGTTATAAATTATGAATGCACAAAAAAGCATAATAATGATAAAATTGCACCGCTCTCTGAATTAAAAATGCATGACATAATAAGGACACTTGACAACAACTGAGTATACTATTTTACATTACAGCATGTAGTGATATGTACTCTAGTATTTTAGTATAGTATAAACTCTTCACTACTTTCTTAAGGTCTGAGATGAAAGACAGCAGAAAGGGAAATAGAAAACAACCTATAAGAAATCTACTGTAATATAACGACTATATTGCAATGAAATAACTAAAATAAAATAGACAAGGTGGATCCAGCTATAACCAGCCAATCATGACCCCCTTGGTGCGATAGACAGAGCACGTGTGCCTTCATTTGTACCTCATGATGTTTTAATAAGTAAAACACCAGTTATGCAGATGAGAATTGTTACTTCTCACAGTAAACAAGAACTTGAGATTTCAAGAGCCCATTTTAAATTCTGCTTCTTGAAAATAAACTACAGAATTATGCGTGCAAAACCCATTTGAGATCTGTGTTCTCAAATAAACCCCAAAACTCTTCTGACAATAAATCTCCAGCATTCACCTGCTGAGAGATTTAGCAAGCGTTCTCGGCAATACACTTAAAGAAACAGTCACCCAAAATGACTATTGCACTCCATCTGAGATGGTAGAGCCTTGGGATTCTATTTGACACACATATTGGCATGATTTAAGCTCACATCTTATTAACAAAAGCATCTCATGTGCAAGCCTCACTCCTTCAGGAACGTTAACAATATTGTAATATTCTCTCTCACTAATCGGACAGGCTTCTCATACATAGTCAAGCCGTCCTGCGCCTCCCCGTTCTCCACAGCGTGAGCTGTCAAACTCAAAGCCTTTGATAATACTTCTTCCAACTCTTTGAAGTAATTTAAATACAGTTGGCTCCGTGTTGAATTAAATACAATCGGATGGATATACTTCTGCACAACAAAAATGAAAAGAGAGGGTGTGTCACAACGGGTCTTTTTGGGCATCAAACCGAGCTGAGCCGAAGAAAACAAATTCACAATTAATTTAATCTTTAGAGAGTTGTCAGAGATGTGGCCAGGAGAGTATATGTACAGCGTGTGCTCTGATATGTTAGTCGAATTAAAAGCAACATGCAATCACAATTGCACAATTCTCTCACCATAGACATATTGGGCCCGATCTTACATCCGGTGCAATGCAGTGCCATGCGCGACCCAAGTGTTTTTAGCTAGTTTCACGTTTAAATAGCACATTTTTTATGCCCATCTGTTCGCCCATGGGCGTGCTGGTCTGAAAATGAGGTGTGTTCAGGCGCATTGTCGGCACTTTGCTATTTTGAGGCAACTGAAATAGACTAGGCCACTGACCAACAAAAACCTGGTCTAAAGTCCTGGTCAAGGTGAGATTACACTTGCAAAGTCAATAGCCAATGTTTTTTTTTGTTATTTAAAAAGCGCATTAGTAATGTGCGCCTATAGGCGGGTCGACAACAAAAATAAAAGGATCACAATGTAAAAGATTATTATTGTGTACATAAAGATATGGTGGAATCCGGCTTGTCCCGTAGATGGTCTGCTTGTGGGCTTTAACCTCACGCATGAGCAGATCCGTTTGCGCTCTGGAGACGCATTCAGTCTTTCCGCTTGCAAATCTGCCATGTAAATAGCGAATCCGCCATGGTGCGAGCGCAACTGGCTTTTAAAGGGAATGGGAGATGATACTCTGATTGGTTTATTGCACGTTATGCCCAAAACACTCAACATTAGTCATTAAGAGAATAGGGATAACCCTTTAGACCATGCGCTTAGATCGTTAAATTAGTTAAACTCTAACCCTAACAAAAAAACCCTGTTTTGTGTTAGTAAAAATGTCAAAATAAAATTAAAATTGTACTTAATGGTGAAATCTTATGGTTAATTATTTTGCATCATGCATATTATTCCAAAGAAAATAATAATAAATTACATATTTATTTGCGGCCATCACAAAGCCCTCTTATTTTTAATGATCCAATCAATTCCTTATAAATAAAATCAAGTCCCACTCTATTTTTCCTCACTGAATGTTCAGTTCTGTTTAAAAACACAAGATCACACTGAATTAAAATATGTTGTAAATGTGTTTCATGTTGACCTTCACAACCTGACATCAAAATAAACCAGCAGAACCGTGAACAGGGTGATAGAATGAAAAGGGGGAATAATGGGTAATGAATTTGGCAAGGATTGTTCTGAGACAAGGTGAGATTACACTTGCAAACTTCACTTTACTTCGCAGTCTCACACATCGACTTGAAGATAGATACACTCAGGTGCACAATGCCCAGAGGTCTTTTATCTGTGCGGATGCCGTTTCAGTGTGTGACAGGAGGGTGTGGAAACCCATTTCTCTCTCAGAGTGAAAAACAAAACGGGTGATTGTAAAAATCAAATTTGAAATAAGAAATAAAGGGAGGCTAAAGGAGGACATTCAGAGGTGATTTTCAAGTAGAAATTTGGAGTCCAAGAGAGGAGAATGATGGGAAATGACCCATCATCATCACCATCACCTGCCCACTTGCCACAGATTCTCGGTAAGAGGATCTGGCAACCACACGCACATCATCAGACAGCTGCGCTCACACATTCACACTCGTACTCACATTTGGCCTCGTTCTTATTCTCATGCAAACACCTACATCGGCCAAGTGTGTGTGTGGGCATACATTAGACACCAGGAACCACTCGGCTGGCACCAAACACAAACACACAGGGGAATGCCAGCTGTGGTTCCCCATCTGGGCCGCTGTATGTTTGCGCCAGTGCTGGGGTAGAAGACACTTAGAAACTTTAGCTATAAACTTTGTCACACCTTATGATGTCCTTAACTACTATGTACTTACATCAAAAGCAAGTGCAATGTACTTATTGTGTTCATATTGTATTGCAAAACACTTGTGCTGCTATTGAGGTGTGATTTGGGTAAGGTTAGGGACAGGTTATGGCTCATTGGTTCTTGCGGAAGCTCAAACGCTCAAATGAACCTCACTGGTTCTCGTACGTCAAGCAAACATGCTTGAGCTTCCCTTTACCATATCTGATATGTGCGTTGATGAATGTTTACATGTGAATAAAAGCTTAAATTCAGTCTGTTCATCATATGAGGCAATTGTGTCTCTTCAGAAAATGTCCATATTGATTAGTTTTACGATCTTTTTAAGAACTTTTTAAAGCGTCAAAGTGTGAGTTGTGTAGCTGTCAATGGAGGGACAGGAATTCCTACATTTCATTCAAATATCTTCATTTGTGTTTCGAAGATTAACGAAAGTCTTATGGGTAATTGCAGAGCCATAGAGAGAGAGAGTTGCGACACTCTTTGATGTCGCCGCTATGGCTGTCACGTGGTTCATGTAAGCCCCAATAGTTCCAAAACGTACGCTGGCTGTCATGTTCTTCTATGGGACAGACAGCAGCGATTGCATTATTGAACGGTAAATATAAAATAAAACACACACCCAAGTACTTTTTCAGCTGTTATTGCATTATTGCATTTTGTTAATGTCAGTTTTGCATTTGGAGATAAGTTTTAAGCTATATTCGCTTAGAAGCTAGCTCACTTCTTGTGATGAAAGTGGCCACCCCCAGGACCACAACGTGAAACATGATCATGTTAAGACTAAGAATATTATTTTAAGATTAAGGCCATACACATTATCAAAACTATAACAGATTAAAAACGAATTTAAGCATGGCTGATACAAATGAAGGTTTTCAAATAAAATATTTTTTATTAAACAATGACAGACAACAAAAATGTGTGCTTGTGTGTGTGAACAAGAAAAACAAAAACCAGGGGCAGGTGATCCATGAAACAGACAGGACTGGTGATGGCCATAACAATCCTAAAGGTCCAGCATTGTTCTCACAAGCCGCTTCACTCAAGACAATAATAACATAATGAAAAGTTAGTATATCCCAAAAAATTTTATTAAATAAAAGTTGCTATAAAGGTGGTAGCGATTCATTACCGAACTCTTAGCTGACGAAGTCGCGCTAGCTAACTAACGTTAGCTAGCAGGCAGTGCTTGAAAATTGGTTGAAACAACCAACATAAAATATAAATAATTACGCTGTGCATGTACAAATGAAGACCAGTATAAGCATCGCAAAGGGCCTCTGATACAATATAGACAGTTGACAATTCAAAAGAGGTCGATATTTCGGCAACTTAACTCTGGAACAACTCGACGCGCAGCAATGTAAGTGAATGGTGTCCAACGCCCACATGACTGTTTGGAACTATTCCGATCTTCATATCCCGGAAGTAGGCGGTTAAAAGCGTCGCCATTATTTACAACGGAGGTCTATGGGAGTGTCGCAACTCTCTCTCTCTATGGCTCTGGGTAATTGATGACAGAATTTTCATTTTTGGGTGAACTAACCCTTAAACCACAACGTTTGATTTTAATAATGCATTAGTTTGGAATTGTTTATTGTTACAGTATTAATAAAATTGGGCAGTACTTACTGCACAGTCAGCAGAAAGCTAGCATTCCATTCTAAACACTAATCCATGTGATTCATTAACAAATCTGATTGATTTTTTTTGCTTAAAATTGTGCTTGAGGAACCAAAACACTCAAAGATGGAAGAACATGAGAGATTCTTACAGTCTTGTGCATTGATTAAATAACAAAAAAAATGGATGGACCAACTAACAGCAATTTAGAAGAAAATCACTCACCCCATGTGGAAGTTATAGTAATTTAAATTACCCGTAAACCGGCGGAGACCATGTTAGGTCAACTTTAATGCTGCAGCACAAGGAGACATCTTAAAGACAAACAGAAAATGAGAAATAATTATGAGAAGTTTCATGATAATGACAGGCCGGCAGAACAATTAAACTCAGATTTATTTCTCTGTGACGAAGATTAAGCGAGCACACTGAAAATACTGGTTCTAGTGTCATAACACTCCTCCAAAATCCCATCTTTGAAGCTTGCATCCCAACTGGCTCTTTAATCTCTGACCTTGATTCCGGCGAGGCATGTTTAAGGCTAAGCAGATGCCATGAAAGGCTCTGAGGAATCAGAAATACTTTAATAAAACCACTTTGAAGATTCAAAGATTTTTTTTTCTTCCTACAAAAATAAAAATTCAACACCCCTCCCTCCCTCCCTCCATTCTTTTTTCTCGAAGGCCTCCCTCTCTCTTTTATGTTACTGAGCCGAAACTTCGGAATCTGCCATCAGGCCACTATCAGTGAGTGGAGAGAGCGATTTAGTGGTTGATGAGCAGTCAGGCATGGGCGACCTCCACAGCGGGACACCGATACTCAGCCCAGACCAAACCACTCTCCCAGCAGCCCTTAATGGACAATATTATGTGAAATTGTCCCTATTGTTGAGAAGCATGGAGTCAGGAAGTATCAAGGCGAAAGAGAAGCATCTGCCTCAGCTTGAGTGGAAAGCCTGTTCGATTAGACTGGATTCTGAGTGGTTCCCTTTGTGTAAACAAGGCATGGATGTTAAACGTTGTATTGCAATCAAGTGCTTGAGAACAAGAGCAGTTAAGGATTTTGAGAGGAAACCAACATTTGTACGTACAGTGTTGAGGGAAAAACAGTTAACTAACCTACAAGCCAAACTAACAATGTACTGTACATTGAAGCCAGGGCTACATTAAAGGGATAGTTCACTTTGAAATTCATTTTTGGTATGTTTTAGCTTACCTCAAGGGCATCCAAGATGTAGGTGTCTTTTTTTCCGCGGTAGTTTCAATTTTGATATTTTTAGGTCAAACCGTTCTTGTCTGTCAGTCAGATAATGCAGGTCTATGGTCACGGTCTCAAATCACAAGCACAGAGTCCAAATTAAAACAATTCCCCGTCGTCCAAATTAAACAATTCCCCATCGTAAGTACACATTGATGGCCTGAGACACGAAACGAGCGGTTTGTGTGAGAGAACGAACAGTATTTATATAGTTTTTAGCTCTTATACGCAGCCACGTCCAAGTGATCTGAGGGCGCTCGCGCATCCTGGTGTGTGACGTGTACGCAGACTGGTGCATAGATATATATACACTAGATGTCGCTTTGTCTACGGCAGTTCATTGGAACGAATGTCTTTAAGGTGACATCTAGTGTATATATCTATGCACCAGTCTGCGTACACGTCAGATCAGATCACTCGGACATGGCTGTGTATAAGAGGTAAAAACGATATAAATACTGTTCGTTTTCTCACACAAACCGCTCGTTTCGTGTCTCAGGCCATCAATGTGTACTTACGATGGGGAATTGTTTAATTTGGACGACGGGGAATTGTTTTAATTTGGACTCTGTGCTTGTGATTTGAGACCGTGACCATAGACCTGCATTATCTGACTGACAGACAAGAACGGTTTGACCTAAAAATATCAAAATTGAAACTACCGCGGAAAAAAAGACACCTACATCTTGGATGCCCTTGAGGTAAGCTAAAACATACCAAAAATGAATTTCAAAGTGAACTATCCCTTTAAAGCTTTAAATATCTAACTGATCATCTTAATCAGAAAATCTCAGTTAGGGTAAAATAATTACAGAACATTCAACATAAAAAAGACGTAAATACGTTTTAGAAGTAAAAATAGTAATTAGCAGTAACATTTAATATATACAGTATCTGGAACACTGCACAGAAACTTCAGTGAATTGTTCTTTTCAATCAGTTTATTTACCATCCAAATGAACAATTCGCAAGAATGAATCAGACTTACCAACACTATTTTGGAAATGAGTTATTAAATTAAATTATTGGCAAAGCAACACTATTATGAAAATAGCTGAACTGCTTATAAATGAAGTCAGCAGTATCGCTATTTTACTTTGATTTTACATTTGGATAGACACAGTATCACCATTTGAACAACTTCTGAAAAAATAAACTAATAAAATAAAAAGTGTACAATTTTACAAAAATACTTTCTAGAATGGATTTGACAATAACTAGTCTTAATTTTCCACATTTTCTGATGTAAGAGAAAACTAATTACAACTAATTTCAGGCTTCTTGGACCCTTTTTTAAATAACAGCGTTTACATTTTAGAATTGCCCACCTGCTGATATTGTACATATCAGTGTCTATCCAAACATAAATAACTGTTCTTGTGCTAGAACCACTTCTTACATGCCAATTAATATTAATGGGATTTCTGTCTGAAAGAACAAGGCACACTACCACAACACCTAAAAGTGTTTTCTGACACATAGCTCATCCCGAGAGGTCAAATAACTGAGTTGCTCTTTGTACTTGAGCATCTCGGCTCATCAGTTAACCATATGGTCATGAATGCCGATTAAGGCCTTTGAAACAGTATATTACATATACTGTTATTATGCAGGATCTCGTTTGTGATGTGTGCTAATGGGGGACCTTGAAATGACCAACTTTTAAAAAAACAAAAAACAAAAAACATTTTTCAATGACTTGTTTTTAAACTGAAATCACTGTTAAGGTGAGGGAAGCCCATCATCCAGCAATATTTCACACAATGAAACTGCAAAAGAGAACAAATTGAATAATAAAACAGCAGCTTTGAGTTGACAACAAAAGCTCTTCCACTCTTACTTAACAATCACATTTTATTAGAGACATGAATGCCTATTTAAAAACCCAACAGACAGGGTTATCATCAGCTAAAACATGAAACTAATATAAAATACTTACCACAAGATAAATGAACTAAACAAAAGAACAAATAAATAATTGTTTTTCTAATAATTAAGAGTCACATGACCTTTCTTGTGAAATAATACATCCGACCTGCAGATGGCGATATAGCATGTGCTGCAGGTTCATTTGCTCACTGCACATAAAACAAATGTGATCAATTTAACAGAAGTAGCAGTGACTACACCATTCTGTGGGCAAAAAGCATCGTTCTCAATTGATGTGGATTTAAAAATTAGCTGTGTATTCTGAGTAAATACAGTTTCTGCAACATATAAACTAAAGCCTACAACTAATACTTCATTGAATAGTTGATGTTTAACCAGTGCCGGATTCCTGTTTGTAGTTAAAGTGAGAAATTGGCCTACTCATATTTTCCCCATGACATCTTTCATATTTTAAATGTCAATCTAAAGTAACTAGACCAAAACAAACTGAAAATCAAAGTACATTCGAAAATAGTAGAAAAAAAAAAGTATTACGATCAAGAAACACTATAAGATTCAACAAAGGTATGATGTTGGACATGTGATGTTTTTGCATACAATATGGCACACTTATGGGCATTATATTTAAGCCAAGCTTACAACAGCAAACCTGACATTAAGATAAACAGCCTCTTCTGAGGAACATCAGCATATAGCAATGAACCAGATCTTGTTGTCTACATTTTGAATTCTTTTCCTGTTTGTTATTTTATGATTATACAGTTCATTATTTATTACTTATTTTCTTCCTGTTTAATGAGCTATTTTTCTGCACACTAGGAACTGGCAGTAGACAAGTCATTAATTAATACATTTTAACCATACCTTGTCATTATGATTTTATCACACCATGCAGTTTCTATACAGGATGAAATGAATCAATCAAATGATAGGCTACTGCAAAAACACAACAAAATCAACTTACTAATGTTTGTGCTATTTTTGTCCCTCCAAAATGATGTCACTTCCTGGAAGAACATCATAGGATCTGACAACTGCGTTCCACGATATTACAAGAGTCTACGGAAAGTGATAGAGGACAACAAAAGTAGGTATAGATAGATTGATTATAGAAGGAAAACTATATAAATAATTTTATATAAAACTTCAATACAATTTTAATAATATATAAATAAAAATATTTTAAAAATAAAAATAAGTATATACTGTATGTACACATTAAAATAAATATAAACGTAAAAATATAAATAAGTATATATTATAAATAACTCTTTTACATACACTCACTTCAACTTCACTTATACACCCTTTCAACTGCTCGTTAATGCAAATACATATAATCAGCCAATCACATGGCAGCAACTCAGTGTATTTAGGCATGTAGACATGGACAAGAAGTTCAAACTGAGCATCAGAATGGGGAAGAAAGGTGATTTAAGAGACTTTGAATGTGGCAAGGTTGTTGGTGCCACATTAATAACTGCTGATCTACTGGGATTTACACACACAACCATATCTAGGGTTTACAGAGAATTGTCAGAAAAAGAGAAAATATCCAGTGAGAAGCAGTTCTGTGGGTGACATGCCTTGTTGATGATGCCAGAGGTCAGAGGAGAATGGCCAGACTGGTTCGAGCTGATATAAAGGCAACAGTAACTCAAATTACAATCGAGGCATGCAGAAGAGCGACTCTGATTGACAACACGTCAAGCCTTGAAGCAGACGGGCTACAGCAGAAGAACACACACCGGTGACACCAACAAATCTGCCGCAACTGCGTGATGCTGTCATGTCAAAATGGACCAAAATCTCTGAGGAACATTTCCAGCACCTTGTTGAATCTATGCCATGAAGAATGAAGCCGTTCTAAAAGCAAAAGGGGGACCAATCCAGCAGTAGTGCAGTGTACATAGTAAAGTGACTGGTGAGTGTGCATAAATATGTAGTTTAATGTTTTATCTAATACACTGTGACACAAAGGAACACCTGGCAACATTTCCTGTCTCACTTACAATCATTTATAATATCCAAGTGCTCTGGAGCCATAAACTATTTGATATGACTGGATGGATGCTGCCACTATTGATTTTTCTAGAATGTAGCCAGCTGTGCGTATTGAACTGGTATTGATGGGATTCAGTCGGCCATTCATACCACAACATATGTCACACATCTACCGCACCACCTGAGATTCGAGTTCTTTTTATAATGTGGTGAAAATAGCATGAGATTTGCTGTGTGTGTGTCGGCGCCGACATGTGGTCTTTGAACACGTGACTTCTGAGCTGGCATGGAAGGTGTGTGTTTTCTATTACATTGGGATTCAAAATGCACTTTCTATTGTGGTTTTGAACAATGTGTATACATGTGAGATGATGTATAGTGTGCCTGTGGAAAATCAATAGGGGAAAGCGTCAGTATGGTTGTTACACCGTCACTTATGCATTCCTCCTTTAACATATTCAAACAAATGACATCAGAAAGACGCACTCATGCCTACACTCAAAATGTAATTTGATTCAGCTATTGGACTGACGATGCACGGTGATGTAAGACAGTCAGACCCCTGCATATCTCATCGATCAACCCACAATGAAAATCAAGCTGAGAGCTGATGAAAAATGTGTGTGGGAAGCTGTGATGCATTCTGGGAAATGGCTTCGGCCCATCAGTCTCCTGCGGCTCTCAAGTGTAAAAGAAGAGAAAGAGGAGATTCCTCAGCATGAGGTTTATGTGGTTTGTAAACTTGTATGTAACATCAGTTGTGATAAACGCGTTAGTCCTTCTCGTTGCCTCTCATTTTCCATGCAATGTGGACTAGTTCATGGAAACTACATGAAATACAACTTGTTATTGCTTGAAAATGTTCCATTACACTTCAGCTCTTAAATTTCAATATCCTTTCTGCATATTCAAACAGTTTTGTTTGTAAAGACATTCTTCATATGTCTTTGAATATGTATGTAATGAATCATATGAATAATGCATTGATTTCTCTTTGCTGTACGACATCTTCAGGCCTCGATTTCATGCCTGTGATCAAAGCTGAATTTTCAGCATCATTACTCTAGTCTTCAGTGTCACATGATCCTTCAGAAATCATTCTAATATGCTGATTTTCGCTGCTCAAGAAACATTTCTTATTATTATCAGTATTGATTTTTTTTTTTTTTTTTGCTGCTTAATATTTTTGTGGAAACCACGATGCAAAAGTTTGGAAGTTCTTTTCAATTTTCTGTACATCAAAGACTAAATAAATAACTATTAAAGGGTTAGTTCACCCAAAAATGAAAGTTTTCTCATAATTTGCTCACCCCTTATGTTGTTTCAAATTCGTAAGACTTTTGTTCATCTTCGAAAAACAAATGAAACTATGTTTATGAAATCTGAGAGATTTCTGTCCCTCTGTGAATAAAAGCCTACATTCAATCTGTTCATAACGTGATCGTGTCTCTTCAGGAAATATGGACTAAACCACTCATATTCATATCTAGTTTTATGATCTCTTTATGAACTTTTTGAAGCGTCAAAGTAGTAGTTGCGTAGCTGTCAATGGAAGGACAGAAATCTCTCAAATTTTAATAAAAATATCTTCATTTGTGTTCAAAGATAAACGAAAGTTTTACAGGTTTTGAATGACGTGAGTAAATTATGACAGAATTGTAACCCTTTAAGCAGCAAAAACTGTTTTCAACATTGATAATAATAAGAATCATTATTAATAAATCAGCAGATTAGAATTAGTTCTGAAAGACATGCAGACTAGTAACTGGAGTTGCAATTTATTAATATATATATATATATATATATATATATAATATGAAGAGTTCAGATGCAAAAGCCTCTAAGTGCTATCTGAAATTTTCTTCAAGAATGATAATTTTTATAAAGCTTATATATTTAAGTTAAGTAATTTCACTTAAATGACAATTAATAGGTAATTTGCATTGCCATTTAAGTGAAATTATTGAACTTAAATATACAAGCTTGATAAAAATGATCATTCTAGAAGTAAATTTCAGATGGCACTTAGAGGCTTTTGCATCTGTACTCTTCATATATTCAATCTGTACCCACTAGACCAGGGGTCGGCAACCCAAAATGTTTAAAGAGCCATATTGGACCAAAAAAAAAAAAAAAAAAAACTGTCTGGAGCCGCAAAAAATTAAAGCCTTATATAAGCCTTATAATGAAGGCAACACATGCTGTAGCCTAAGTGTCTATATTAGCTTTATTAGCCCCCTAGTATCAAAATGATAAGTAGCCTAGGCAACAAATACATAATGAGCATTCATGATTAAATGTTTATTTTCCCTGCAGCGCATCCTGGAGAGAATGACGCACCACGTGACTACTCTACGATGGTGCTTTAAGTTTAACTTCCATTATAATTTTAATGTATTACGTTTTATTTATTTGTGTATTATTTTTACAACGTTGAAAAACTTCAACCCTTTCACACGTAAGTTTAAAATATTCTGACTGACCCCCCCAGCGTGAGTTTTTCAAGGCGACCGTTATTTAGAATGTGTCACTTTATGGTTTCCAAGGTGACGCGTCATTGCGTGTCACGTGACACACCGCAGCAACAACAGAGCTGAATGAATGATGATCTGCTTTTATGTCATTTTTCCTTTTTTATTCAAAATATTCACAAATTTGTTAGATATGGCATGAAATATCTGATATTCCGATTGTCAAATATATGCAAGTGGAAGTGTTTTGTTGTTTAAACACCTTTATAACGATCGCGTTAGTTGAGCTGTATGCGCAGCCATCTTAGTTTGTGCCGCAGACGCAGTTCAGAGAATCGGATCTGTTGGATTTACAACACGTGAATGCATCCACTTCTCCCGAAATACATCAAAGTAAGTGGCTGGTGACCTGGGAGAAGAATAGAGTAAACTTTAAAGTTACTTACACAATGTATATTATCTGATATGAATAAAACGTGACTAATTATAATGAAAAGGATTATTGCCTCTTCCTTTAACATCAGTGTGTATTTTACAAACTCTAAATGTATTGTTTTTTTAGTACTTATATGTCTGAAACCTAAAATAAACATTATGTGGTTGAAAACACTGAAAAGTTGTGATATATGACAGCTCTGAGCGCGCCTGTCTCTGGCTCAGCGCCAGCCAACGCGCGAGAGCACATTTGAATTTAGCAGTTGATCACGTCATGCACTGACTGTTCTGATCACACCGATGCGACCGTACGTGCGAAAGGGTTAAGAATATTTGTCATGTTTTTCCTCCTACAGAAATTATATTAAAACAAAAAATATTTTTTCCATTTTCATATTTTTGAAAAAGCTCCAGGGAGCCACTAGGGCGGCGCTTAAGAGCCGCATGTGGCTCTAGAGCCGCGGGTTGCCGACCCCCGCACTAGACTAACAACAGAAGGTGTTTCATCCAAAATGAGAATCTAAACTACAAGAATACATTTAAAATGTCATCGTTTTACTCTGAATTGCATCAATATAATTGCAACTATCTAGTTGTGCACATATAGTGGTATTTTCAAAGACATTTCCTCAAAGAAATTAGTTATTAGTGAAAGCTGTTGGCAAGTTAACAGTGTCAGTCTAAATGCCCCCCTCGAGAGCTGAAGTAATCGACATTTGTTTTGCTTTGTTGTGATAGATACGGATGCACCCCGGGGCCGCTATTAGTAAAACTGTCACACGCTCTCTGAGAAGAAGTCAGAAATAAGCGAGCAAAGGGGCTGAGACCTGCACCGTTACAGAATGTTACGCAGCCATGGAGTATAAAAAAAAAAAAACTCTGAAGAGACACTGAAGATGTGTCTTGATTGCTTGGACTGTTTTACTCTTTGAAAGACAATTTATTTTTGTTCTGTCTGGAATATAAATCAAAGGGAGAGAAAAAAGATGGAAATTTAATCAAAACTTTGACAGATTCTTGCGTTATTGAAAGGAAATCACCGTTCTAGTTCGCTCGCAGGGCCATGACATTTTGGAGATAATTTAACAGATTGCGTGCCATTGTTCTGAAATCCGAGCCAAGCTCTCTGTGAAGATCTGACAGGTGCCTCACGCGCAACACACTCCGTCAAACGACATTTATCTTTTCCTCCATAAATTTAATTCCATGGTGATAATACTGTGCAGACTGTGGGAAAATATCCTCCCCACTCTGGCAGTGGCACAAACATCCCAATGCGTAAGAAAAAAACAAATTGGCTGGATTTATCATTTCATCGTACATCAATCTCTCATGCTTTTGAGAAGATGTGAGGTTTACATATAATTTCTCAGTTTACTGGCCTCCTCTTTTGAGTTCAGTACAAATACAAAATGCTACATTACAGTACTTTATTATCACTGTTTATTTTATTTCCCCCCTTATAGTCCACTTATTTTTGGGGTATCCATAAAAATGCAAATTACATTTCCAAAATGTGCATTTTTTATTAAGTATAAAAACAAACACTATGATGGAAACTCATTTAACAAATAAATTCTTATAGTATATGCATAAAAAAAAGTCATTGCATTTCAGGAAACAGCTCTAAACCGCAAGTAGTTTTAATATAAATCCACAGGCTTATATTTTCATTTTGTGCCAGTTTCCCAGGAAATTATGATTTTGTTCTGTTGAACGCACAGGATGCGAATGTTGCTCGATTCAAAAATTGACAATTGGGTCTTGGGTCCTGAAATAAAATGCATTACACAAAAAAATTCAAGAATTTCTTCATAGAACAATGAACTCTTAAATCTGAAAAGATCGAGATTGGTGAGGATATGACCCGTTTAGGACATCTCAATGAGTCTGGGTCCCAAATCCACGGCCCGGTGCATATTAATCAAATCTGCACCAATTGGCCTGCAATGATTGCAGTTCCAGCAAATTGGAGGAGCACAAAAATGTGGCTTTTGACCGTCAATTGAACGACGCTTCATTAAACAGTAAGAGATGCTGGAGAGAGGAAATGGGAAGCAGTGTGGGAATGTGGCTGTCATGTGTACACCATGGCTGTACTAACTAAATTGCAGCGTGTCACATTAGCCTGGCCAGAGATGTGAAGGATTTTTACCCTCTATTTGAAACCACAATCCACAGTCTCTCCCACTCTCTCCTCCCGAACATTAGATTCCAGACACTTTCAATTTAATTATTTAAACCACTCTGTGGAAATTCGGCACTGTGAAAAATCTAGAGAGAGGACAGAGAGATAGGGAATGTATTTTGGAGAGAGTGATAGAGAAAATGCAGAAAGAGAAAAAGAAGATACTGAGGAACTAAAAAAAAAAAAAAGTAGTAATGCTATTAACTAGCAATAACAGTATGACAGTAGATAATCCGTCTTTTGCTTACTAGACACAAGTTAAAGGGATAGTTCACTTTGAAATTAATTTTTGGTATGTTTTAGCTTACCTCAAGGGCATCCAAGATGTAGGTGTCTTTTTTTCCGCAGTAGTTTCAATTTTGATATTTTTAGGTCAAACCTTGTCTGTCAGTCATATAATGCAGGTCGATGGTCACTGTCTCAAAGAGCATGCACAGAGTCCAAATTAAAACAATTCCCCATCGTCCAGATTAAACAATTCCCCATCGTAAGTACACATTGATGGCCTAAGACACGAAACGAGCGGTTTGTGTGAGAAAACGAACAGTATTTATATCGTTTTTACCTCTTATACACAGCCATGTCCAAGTGATCTGATCTGACGTGTACGCAGACTGGTGCATAGATATATACACACTAGATGTCGCCTTGTCTACGGCAGTTCATTGGAACGAATGTCTTTAAGGCGACATCTAGTGTACAGTATATATCTATGCACCAGTCTGCGTACACGTCAGATCAGATCACTTGGACATGGCTGTGTATAAGTGGTAAAAACGATATAAATACTGTTCGTTCTCTCACACAAACCGCTCGTTTCGTGTCTTAGGCCATCAATGTGTACTTACGATGGGGAATTGTTTAATTTGGACGACGGGGAATTGTTTTAATTTGGACTCTGTGCTTGTGTTTTGAGACCGTGACCATAGACCTGCATTATATGACTGACAGACAAGAACGGTTTGACCTAAAAATATCAAAATTGAAACTACTGCGGAAAAAAAGACACCTACATCTTGGATGCCCTTGAGGTAAGCTAAAACATACCAAAAATTAATTTCAAAGTGAACTATCCCTTTAATAATGATTAACTTACCAAATGAAGCCACAGCAGAATTAACCGCTGGGAATCTCAGAGAAAAGTTCCAGAATGAATTAGTGTTTTGGAAAAAAAATCACTAGTAACTCAGTCATAAAGACAGTGGCTGCATTCAAATTCACCTATGCCCCTACTATGTAGTATGCGAAAAACAGTGTGTGACAAAAGAACTATGTCCAAATGTCATAAAGAATAGGCGAAAAGTCCCCGGATGACCTACTACTTCCGGTGAGATTCTGAAGTGTGCATATGATGGACACTTTACTATCCCATGAGGCCACGGGAGAGTGAAGCAACTGACACTGGTATTGTAGGTCACATGACAATGACAACATGCAAATGTAGTACGTCCAGATTACAGTCATACTACACACATTTATACATAGAACATACTTTCTGAGCGGTCGTAAGTATTTATTCAAAATAAGTGCGATATCAGACGCAACCAGACACTTGTTTAATTCCTGAATGAATCCGTGTTTTTGAACGAATCACTTGAGTGAGTGATTCAAAGTCACTGGTCATCACCTATTACTATGTAACCTATAGCAATATTATAAAATATTGTTTCTCTACCCGAGTGGACCTTTAAAAAGTACCTTTGTTTTTAAATAAAATCTATATATTTTTAAAGACTGAAATGGAAAGCTGATTAAACTAGACTGATTAAAAAGCTGAAATAGTGAGTTGAGATATATTTATATCCACCTTTGAGTTTTTCCCTTTTAGTTTACAGTCAACATTATATACAATCTGTCTGGCAGAAGATGTGACAGACATGTGAACATCTGTACAGCAGCTCCATTATGCCACTTTACTGGTACTGGTTTCCAATTAAACAACACTGAGGGATACATCATTTAAATATGTATAGGCTTATGTCAGCCTGCCATGAATATGAACTCTTGAACACACTCATTAGCCCGGTTGTTCAAATAAAGACACGACCAGACATCTGTCATGTAATTCGGCAAACTCTGCGACACCAATTACGCCGACACGAAATTCTGAAAAGTTGTGGAGCTTTCACCCTCTTCTTAATCACTTTCTGTCAAGGCCATGAAAGAAGGCAGCGGCAGATTTTGTCTCGCTGTTTAAGTAAGCCAACGCGGCTGTACGCCACCAGTGCGACCCATCACTCACACGCTGCTAAATTAGCTTTCCCACGTGTCACGTTGAAGTTGCCGGATCCTGTCTCGACAGGAAGTCGCCCCGAAGCTCTTCCTGTCAGCCTCCATATCTCAGCCGAGGTGTCAGGGAGTGCCAAGGTTCCCGAGAGCGACTCTGCGAGGTGAGGCCAAGAAAAACCCTCACCTCTTTTTCTGTTTATCTCTCGCTGGGCCAGACAAGCAAAAGGGCGAGATGCTTTGCTTTTCTCTCCCTGCTTCTTATCTCTGCTGAAAACAGAGAGGGCTACTCACAAAGAGCTGTCTGTTTTTCACTCATCTTCTCTCCTGGCATTCCTCTGAAACGAGAAGACCAATCTTTACAAGGGTCACCTGCCAAGGAAACATTTTTCGCTTTTCACTTTCAGGTGCTTTTCTCTCTGCTCTTTATTTCTTGTTGGTCTCTTTTCACCACAACACAAAGGAAGCTCATTTGGAGCCTTGCAATGTCAGATCCTTCAGTGTAAGCAGTCTCATCTATACTATCACCAATACTCAGCCTTAAAACCACTGAATGAAACTGTGCACAAACAAACAAATGCAGAAAAATAGCTGAAAAGCAATGTCCCTTATGAAAGGGAGATATCTGAAATGCTCATTATAAGGTCCATGTCTGTTTCTTACATGGATTCAATGGATCACTAAAATAGAGTATGCATTTATTCGAAGAAGAAAAGTCCAGGATTTTTTTATATGATGGTCTGTTTTATGCTGGTTTTGGTGCGACATGCTTTTCACCAGTAAAACCTTGACTAAAGAAAGCTTGATGGCTAAGAACAGGAATTAGAATCAAAATATGTCATTTTCGTTCGTTCTGAGCTGAAATGGAAATGTTAACATGCCTCCTTTTCGAAATTTATTCGAAATACAATAAATAAAATAATCATTAGAAATAAAAGCATAGTTCATTATAACACTCTTTTTTAAAATGAGAGAGCACTCCCAGCTACATCGTTAAACACATGCAACACACACTTACATTTAAATGTACATAATAAGCTTTAACGTATATAATTGAAAAAAATTCAAGAATATGAACAACTGATATTTCTGATATAAAAACATTATTAGTTTTTAAAATAATTAAATGACTTAAGATTTTGCATTAGTGGGTGATAAAAATGGTGTTTGAAGGATGGACCCAAGTACACTACCATTCACTTTGGGAAGATTAAAATGTTTTTTTAAAGAAGTCTCTTATGCTCACCAAATCTGCATTTATTTGATAAAAAAATAAAACACTAGTACTGTGAAATATTAGTACAATTTAAAATAACAGTTAACATTAGTTAACTACATTAGTTAACATGGACTTATAATGAACTGCACTTCTACAGCATTTATTAATCTTTGTTTAATGTTAATTTCAACATTTACTAATACATTATTAAAATCAAATGTTGTATTTGTTAACATTAGATAATGCACTGTAAAGTAACATGAACAAACAATGAACAGCTGTATTTTTATTAACTAACGTTAACATAGATTATCAAACACAGTAACAAATGTATTGCTCATTGTTAGTTCATGTTAGTTAATACATTAACTAATGTTAACGAATGAAACCTTATTGTAAAGTGTTACCAACAAATCTTACTGACCCAAAACTTTTTAACTGTAGTTGATGGACTGCCCAGAGACATTCCAGTGGGCTTTTTATCACTCATAACTTCAACACCCAATCATCATGGCAGTGAGTTTTTACATGGCCAAAAAACATAAAAAATTTGTATAAATTTTATTGTTATAAAGTTGTTAATGCTTAAGGTTATTTAACTGTGCAGAACCAGCCAATCAAATTCTGTCTCACTCTAGGCAACAACAGAGCTGAACTATATCCAGACGTAATTGCAATCTCATGACAGGTGGAACGGGGACTTATATTTCTGTCTCGGAGTGACTCAGGAGAACGACTATAGCTGTGAGAGCTCGACAAGATGGGCGCGTGATCCACCGTCTGAAGACTCAGGTTATATTCGCCCACAGCACAAACTCAAAATTCCTACTGCATCTGTTTTAGTCGGTTTCCCCTTTCTTCCTCTCTCTTTCAGAAGCTGCTCTTGATCAAGAGACAGAAAGACAGCGTGTCTGTGGAGCCAGTTGGAGAGGAGAGCCCCAATAGCCACGGGCAGCTCATAAAGCAGAGACAACTTCATAAAGAGAGAGAGAGAGAGAGAGAGAGAGAGAGAGAGAGAGAGAGAATTGAAAGACAGAAAACAGTGAAAAAAGGAGAGGCAGATGGAGAGACACACAGACATAGCATCGACATCTGTACTGAAACTAGAAAGTGGCTTCTGTTTGTCTCTCAATACCCTCATGTCAGACACAAAGGAGATGCACAATGGCTCATTGAGAGACAAAGCATCACTATAGATTCTCTAAGAATGTTTCGGGCTGCACAGATCCATCCATCTATCCTCTTTCTGCAGTAACAGGCTTTCCCGTGGCAGGAGATGGTGCATAACATCAGACTGGCGATGGTTCAGTCCGTCCTGCCACTGGAACTGATTGCTCTCATTAGATTCTTTAGCCTCTGGGTCAAATCCAGCTACTGGATCTGTGAGCAAGCTGATATTTCACAACCCAGGCCAATTTCCCTAATGTTTTCTCCCTCTCTTTCATTCCTTGTTTGTCCTTCATTCACTTGGATGTTGCAGCCATCTCGTATTGTATGTTGTGAAGAGATGCGGAGGTCTGTGTGGGACGGATTTTTCCCATTCCGCTCTCTTTGCATTTTGCATCTGCATTTCATATTGCGTCTGCATAAAGGTGTTTATTTTTCTTGATTTTGTCAAAAAAAGAAAAGAAAACTAGATCTGCATTACAAAATGGTTTATTTGGAAGAAAAGAGCAATCACTATGTATGCAAATAGATATAAGAAAAAATGCCAATTGCAAATATTATGATGGAAGATTTCACTTTAACATACCTGTTTTTTCCAAGGTTATTGTTTTTTTCATTTTACCATGTTCATGTACAGAGACTAATGTAAATGTTTAAGTCAGCAGGACTCATCAGTGGCATCTGGTCCCTGTAAAAAAACAAAAACAATCTGTGAACATGCTGATATCAGGAGAAATTTAGAAATTTTACTTTTATTCAGCAAGGATGTGTTAAATTGATCAAAAGTGATAGTAAAGAAGATTTATATTATTAGAAAATATATATATTTTTTGAATAAATGCAGTTCTTTTTAACCTTTTATTCATCAAATATATTAGGCAGCAGAACTGTTTCCAACACTCACAATAAATCAGAATATTAGAATGATTTCTAAAGGATCATGTGATAGACTGGATGTCACATGTGACACTGAAGACTGGAGTAATGATCCTGAAAATTCAGCTTTGCATCACAGAAAAAATAGATTGAATGGAGGATTTTAACTGTGACAAGATGATTGACAGGGCAGTTTACGGTGACGCATGCGACAGATCTGTCCGTTAAGATGACGAAGTATGTCCCAAAGCTTGCCTATACTCTTTTGCTACACACTCAAAATGTACATTTTCTTCACAAAAAGAGTACATTTAGGGCGTAGTATGAGTAGGTGAATTGGGATGCAGCATGAGTCTCTTTTGCACTCAACGATCGCACTCAACACTCAACAAAAGATTTCAACAATAAATCTTATGTAACTTTATTCTTAAATTTCTAAAGTACAGAGCCCCTAAAGGGAAATATGGTGATGGAAAAAATATGAGATGGGAGGAAAAAATAAAGTTTGCTCGCAAAGAACTCAAAAGCTTTATGAGCGAACACAATGTTTTTCAGGGAAACGCAATACATTTGTGAGAGGATGCGAAAGTGCTGACATAAAATTTTTCCTCCCATCTCATAATTTTTCCATTTCCATTTGTTCCTTTAGGGGCTCCGTACTCAAGTATGAATTCTATAAAGGCAAAAACAGATTGTACAGCTAAAGCTGAAATTATCCACAAAACAAAAAAAATTCTGTACAAAAAAAGTCTTTACGCTAAATGTTTCAGGCTTAATTCACCACAAATCAGTGGTTCTTTGCTCGTTGTAAAAATAACTTTTGAGCCAATTACCTGAGCCGAAAATGTCATGTGACTAATCATTCTAGAGCTGCAAAAAATGACAATGCAGACTGGTTTATGGAACATTCAGTCTCAATCCCTGGAAAACAGCAGAGAGAGAAACATTTATTAATTTAATTATTTTAAGAGACTAGAAAAAAATCTACTATGTTAAAAAAGAAAACATTTTATATTTTGAATGTATGTTGAAAAAAAAAAAAAAAAGTTTGAACATATGGTTTTAAATGATCCGCAGCTGCTTGCCTTTACATAACTTTACTGAATGAGTCTGAACGAATGAGTGAGTGGAGAAGCACTGAATGTGACAAGTGTATTGTGAATGAACTGAACGATCATGGCACATAATTTATGAATGAGGACCTGCTGGCCAACAGACTGAATGAAACACTTAAATAGTTAAACAGTTGCCACAACACTGTTAAAGTTGCTTTGTATAAAAGTGCCTGCTAAGTAACAGACTTGCTTTCTAGTTTCCTGTCCAGGGGAATTCCAGCCCGTGGTTACTTCCTATCCCCTGTGTATCCCGTTACATTAGGAGTGCCACTGGTGGGAACGGTCTCATCATCTCTAAGTTAGTGTCCAATTAAAAGTTTCTGAACTATCTAAGAAATTAATGATGCAGCAATTCATTTAAAATGCATTATATTGCACATGTTTTCCAAGAATGTCTGGGATCTTTTTAACATGCCATAGAAGGTTTAGCTCATCTGCAAAGCCTGACATGAATATTAATTTATATTCCATTCTCCCCATATCAGGAGCTGACGGCTAATATTAAATATGAATTAATGCAAAGATAAATGTTTAATGGATTGTCTTATTACACTATTTGAATGGAATGAGAGGAGCTGCTCAGACGAGGTTTGGAATTGCTGCACATTTTCGTGTCAAATGGATATAGCTTTAATATATAAGCCAAGATGTCTGCTATTGGATGCTGTTCATGTTTTTGCAGACTTTATGTGAGACATCGGCTTTGTTCAAATACTTAGCAATCTCAATCTGCCAAGTATTTTAGAACCAGTTTAGTTTCAGACTCAACTTGGTTTTAAACCTTGTTGAATCCAAGGCCCCACATTGCCACATCAATATTCAAAGGTTCATGATTTTTTCAGATGTTCATGATTTGTTGGATAAGGATTAAGGACAAAAAATTATAAAATATTTGTATTCAATTTGACTAAATTTGATGTTTATCTACCTGATACAATATTTTAAAGCTTGACATAACTAAAATAAAAGTTTTTGTTTAATTTTTTAATGAATTCAAATGGCCTCAGGTCTTGGAGTTTTTTAACAAAAAAATTAATAAAAATAAAATAATAATAATAATTGGTCGAGGCGTTGAATTAAAATAATGTATTTGTTTTATTTTAATGCTTGTTTTGTCTTTGCATTTGTGTAAATCACCTAAGTCAGTTTGAGGACCCCCTTAGAAGTTTGCTGAGGCCCCCTAGTGTAATAGAGTTTTTCATAAGCATTCTGGTAAGCTAATGATGCTATGATTAATAAGAAAAGGAAATAGATAAAGTGCAAGCAAGTAAAATAGTCAATTTTAATTAGATTTTTTAATTAAAACTTTAAATTTATTGAATATATTTAATTAATAATCCATAATTCTCTTGCTTCATTTTTTGCAATGCATTATAGGATTGACTCCTCAGAAAATGAAGATTTATTTTTGATTTCATGTTGACTTGACAAAATATGGCCTGATTTGGGGCCTTTCATCTACGTGGGGAATCTACGTCCTCATAACAGCGTATAATCTTCCCAGTAGCCCTTTCAGATCGTTTCCCTGATTGATTCAGGGCAGCTATTGTGTCTAAGATCCCCTGAGATAACACATCGTATCTCTTAACTCCTAGTGTGCATGGACAAATGAGACCTGGTACTCACATAATCATGCATGAAATAGACATATTCCACACTTGTGCTAACTTTAATACCTAAATTGACCAATATGAGCCATTATACTATATAATGGTCTCATATATGCACTGGAAACAATCTGTATAATAGACAGAAAAGCCTCCCATAAGTCTGTAATGACACGACTTTCTTGACACATAAGGGAGTCGAGATAAAGGGCTGGAATGATTTGAGCTCAATTACTTTCATCTATACGCTGATTGGTCTCTTTTTACGCTTTTGTCAAATTAGGACGTGCGAGATGGATGCATAGCACTATGGCAGAATAAAAAGGCCTTTGGTTGCGAGACGGTCATTATACAGTAGCCTGTGATGACCAAACCTAGAGAACAAAAAGACAAAGACAGAAAAGGAATGATCCTGTCTAATGTGGGATTCATTCCACACGCACACGGACTTAATGTGCGCTTCTTTCCAGGCATAACGACCCCATTGCGTCAAACCTTCCCCCACGCGCTCGGGTCAGTCTGCCGTAATCACGTTCCGCACACACAATCTCCTCGCCGTGTGTCAAAGCATCATTGCACCCAAGGACGATGTTGACAGCTACGGGTTCCGGGTCCATTACGTTGGAAAAATCACCCACTTGAGCAAAAGACATCCCAGCGGTTTAAGACATGTTCCATGATCAGGCACTTCTGGATGGAGTGAGAGACATAAATTAAGCATGTAAGCCGTTGATGGACGTGGTTCTTACCACCAGGGCGTCTGTAGTGGAAGTGTTGCATTACCTGTTCCAGAGCCGGTATGAAAAATGAACCCGTACAGCTGGTGAAAGCGAAAGAGAGAGAGAGAGAGTTACGATGAAATTAAGCATGTTGATGTGCAGTGGGAACCGCACTGGGGGCGGCAGCATCACATTACCTGCAAGTATAAGTGCACGAGGCATGGGTGGGTGCATGAGTCAGACTGTGTGCGTGAATCCACCGCTTCTGTTATTGGAAACAAATATGCACTGGATGTGGGAAAAATCAAGGGTAGCGTTAGTTATGGAAGGTCACATCAGTCAAGCTCGCGTCAGCTGACTCTCAGTTGATCCACGTCTACATATTTTTAAATGTAATTTATTCCTGTGATGCAAAGCTGAATTTTCAGCATCATTACTCCAGTCTTCAGAGTCGCATGATCCTTCAGAAATCATTCTAATGTGGTGATTTGGTGTGCAAGAAACTTTTCTTATAATTGTCAATGTTTTTCTTCTGTGTGTAGATAATCTATTTGTGGAAACAGCGATGCGCTTATTTTCGGGATCCTTTGATGAATATCAAGAACAAAAGAACAATATTTACTTGAAATAGAATATTTTTGTCTTTATTGTCACTTCTGATCAATTTAATGCATCCTTGCTAAATAATTAATACTTACACAATCAATATCTTACTGACCCCAAACTTTTGAATAGTAGTGTATGTCTTGTCAAACTTTTGAACAGTAGTGTATGTCTTGGATTCTTTATCAAATTTTTCAATTTAATCTCATTGCCCTCAATGAGAAACATCTGAGATCCCTTTGATTTCATTGATGAAATCCTTCTCTGTTTTTCATGTCTTAGTTTACTCATTTGTCAATCATTATTCCAAACCCCCCCACCCCACCCACACACTTTATCTTTATCCACCAATTTTTTATCCACTTTTCTTTTCATTCCCTCCCTCTTCTCACACTCTTTTACCTCCTTTGTTCTAGCAGTCTGACTCATAGGATTTTCAATGGGAGCTGATGAATGCTGTGCTTCACATTCAATATGGCAACATGGAAAGCAAATAGTCTGTGCTTTAATTAACTTAGCTGAATGAGAGAAGTATGAGGAGTCAATATTTATTATGTCTTGAGACAGCTGGGCCAGCACTGGGCCCGGGTCCCTTAGCAGCCATGAGAGCTAATTGCCCGGAGGCAAACAGAGGCTACTCTCATCAACATCGAGGTGAGCTGCCGTCGGCTTCCTAGATTTCCCTAAGTGCTGGAATAACGCACCGCAATCACAACGAGAGGTAGAGCCACAATGCCATCTAATTAAATGCATCTGAGATGATTCCATGAGATAAATTGAAGGATAAGTTCCCTGCACATCCACAAATCACAGGTTTATGAAACACAGCTGCTAGCACGTCACATCTGTTGACTGGCTAACAAAGATCATCCGTAATCAATGTGATTTTTTTTTTTTTTTTTTTTATCTATTGAGAATTTATTATATAGCAAAAAGGGAACTTTTCAAAAAAAAAAAAATCCTTTAAATATGACATAACATTTATACTATATATTAAAGGTACACCGAGTAACACTATGCATGCATTTTGCAGCTCAACATTGTTTTGGTTGTGCTTCAGCTTTGCATGACTGTGCAAATAAAGCAATAATAAAGCACTCTTTGCTTTTAGAGAGCAGAGTGTAACATGGCCTATTTTTGACAGCAAACTCTCAGTGAAGCAAATAAGAAGACTTTCACTGCATGCAGTCCAGCTTCATGTTGAGAGATCTCCAATGAGACCATTTTAATTAATGTTCCATTTAGAGTTAATATAAAATTTTCATGCTTTCTCCTCTTGCCACCTTGTCTTCTATCTCTCCACTGCAATCTCTTATTTCCATAACAGTGAGAACTGTTGTAAGGAGCGAAGGTTCCCACTGCAATTATACCTTTGTCTCAGACGCTGCCTGGAAATCTGTGCAGGCTTAAAGGTCACAAAGTATTTCTATTGAGAAGAATAATATAATTAAAATGTTATTATGTTAATTCACGAACACAATCATAGTACAAAGAGACGAGATCATAATGACATATACCCCTGCTAAAACAAAACAGTATATGTTTTGGGTGCTGGTTGAGTGACTCACTATAGAAATGAATGGAAATGGTCAAATTTTTCCATGATCCTGGGTCTCCTGCAGAACAAATAAGAAAGAAAAATATGGAAGTTGCGATGCGTAGGACGTCTATGCAATGTGTCATTGTCATCTGGAAGATGCTATTTTTTAAAGGGATTTGCATCACTAAAAAGTTGGATGTTAGAACACTGAAGACTGGAGTAATGATGCTGAAAATTCAGCTTTGCAACATAAATAGATTACATTTTAAAATATATTCAAGTAACATTTCAAATTGTAATAATATTTCACAATATTACTGTTTTGATATGCTCTTATAATTATAATCAGATGTTTTTACAAATAATGATACTTGGATCATATGAAAAATCTAATTCACAATGTCTCTATAAATAATATTCAGGGAGATCTGAGGGAGGTCAATTAAATAATAATTGCTCTCACAAAGCTATTGGATGAATATAAATATGGTACACAGTCCACTTTACATTTTTGCTGCGATATGAGGGTGAATAAATTATGATGTTTTACTTTTGGGGGAACTAGCCTTTTAAGAAATCGGTTGTTCCAATTAAGAAATCTGTTGTTGCAATGACAACAAACCAAACGACAACAGCTATAAATGATCAATTAAATAATAAAAGTTGAATATGACCTTTTTAAAACAGAATGTGATGCTTTCCAAATAATGTGAACCCCCAGATTATGAGGAATCTGAAATCTCCATCACAGAATCCGCCATGATTCCCGGTCTCCAGGAAGGGAGACAAGAGAGATGCCATGGCATTGTTTTGCAGCTCACCACCTCTTCCCCACAGCTGGACCACATGTGTTAGGCGATAAGTCATACGCAATTAACACAAGCCTGTTGGGGACCGGCAGGCTGCGGGAGATGGTGTGTGTGTGTGTGTGTGTGTGGTTGCACTGCCTTCTTGCTCATTATCTCCTCCCCAACACTTGTGGCACTCTAAAATTGAGCATGGGTGAAAAATAGAAACAGGGCAAATTGAGCAGCGGCATGCTGGCTTGCAAGCAGACTGATGGCATAGACATTTAATGGAGTTTGACCTGACACGTTGATTGTGGTTGGAATCAGAGAGCGAGGCATCGTAACTATGGTGCGTGTGAGCTGAAGACATGGGAGGAACATGGGTCTGTGTCAGGTGTCGTAACCAGGAACAGAGAGTCTGGAATGCTATTTTTTACATTATAAATCAGATTGATCTGGTTCCGGATGCTGATTGGTCAATACAACGTTCCAGCCATGATGCGAAACACCTGTTCACCATCTACTGTGAATCAGGGTCCAAATCAGTTCCTGTTTTTTAATTGAATCGAATTCGTACGATTTGTCTAAACCCCAGTGATGGGTAGGTCATTCATATGAATTGGGCAACTCATAAAATATGTGCGATTTAGCAAAAATCGTACGAATTCGTATAGTGAGGTCGTATGAATTCTTACTAATTAGCCACCTCGTAAAATAAGTATGAATTGCCGTGAGATCAGGATGGATTCACAGGACCCTGACTGCTGTTCAAAATTGAATGTAAGGCAGTGTAAGTAAAATGAATTGAAAAATCAAAGAACTTCATATAACTTTTTTTCCCCTCTAGAAAAGCTTATAGATATATAAAGACATGCTCTATATGTTGGATTTACAAAGCCTTTGAATAATTTTTTTAAAAGTTGAAAAAGCTAACAGATAAACAGAATATGTAGAACAATAAAATTATAAATAGAACAAAATATAGAACTTTAGATAGAACAATATAAAGAACAAAAAAACTATAGAATGACAGATAAAACAATAGAGTGATACATTAAACAGACAGATAGACAGATAGATATATAATCAGTAAAGCAGATAATGTTACACATTTTCAACTGAAAATGTTTAAGCTACTTAAAATGCATTAGTTTTAGCAACTAAAAGATAAAAACTGAAATACTGCACTAATTAATGTAATAATACTGTTGAGCACAGCATTTATCTGACGAAATAGCTTTCATTCCTTTTCACATGTCACAAGTCACACAAGAACTAATCGTGATTGATGTGACTTGAAAGCTACTAGAGGAACGCTTTTAGAGAATATGGCCTTTAATTCCAGTCTGTTGCTCTCTTCAAAGCTATTGTATGAAAATAAATATGGTACACAAGTCCACTTTAAATGTTTGTAGCAATACGAGGGTGAGTAAATGATGATGTTTCACTTTTGGATGAACTAACCTTTTAAGAAATCGGTTGTTCCAATGACAACAAACCAAACGACAACAGCTATAAATGAAAAAAAGAAGAAAAAAAAAGGCAACTACATCATGTAAAATCACCCAATCAGTGATCTACGATAATTTCAACATGGGTGACCTCTATGCTCTTTTCTCGCTTCCCATTTCTCTTCTTTCCTCTGTCAGATGACAGTGAAATCTCGCCAATTAATCTCCTATTCGTGCCGTGATAACTCACTCTTGCCTGCGGATTGCTGTTGTATTCTTGTCAGAGCTGTTCTGGCTGTAGATAGATCTGGCTGACATTAACCAGCAGACTAATGAAGCTCTTTCCCCGTCTGTCATTCAGGTGACTGGTGTCTTGTCTGCTGATAGATCTTTATCAGCCACCAAATGGCAACAACAGCTGGCGAGGTGTGATATCGATGTTTAGCCGTACATCTGGTCACCTGATCAGACTACAACAATGAATACTCCATGACGTTAGAATGGGCTCCATGTATCTTCATCCTGGAGGTCAAAAGCATACAGTATTTTTTATACAATAATCTGGTTTTGTTGTAAGTTATGCATTGCAGCTTTCCTGGGATGTTTGACAGTTTAAAGCCCTAATAACACAAAGTAATACGAGTATTTCCATTTTGATTTTATATTCATGCATTTTGGGATTTGATGTAGAGCACGATTATGTAGAAGTGATGGAAATATTAAAGAATGATACATGAAATGTCCCCAAGCAAGTATTACAAATTCTTGAAGTTTTTAGTGTTGTTTATATGTCTGTGTGGTGTTTTTAATATGTTTTAAGACAAACCATGGGCAAATTCATCAGTCAACAGTATTTTCTCCTTAAAACTGCAGTGTACCAAAGACAGCCTCAAAAACGTGGTTTGAAACTGCCCATGTTTTCTAACGTCAAACATGTAGTCAATCCTGTTTTAAACATGCGGGCGGGGCTTTTCTCCACTGACTTTCTATGATGTTCAAAGCGTTTCTAATGATGCTGACTTTTGGAGGGCAGCTGTCTGACACTGAGATGGCGAACGGGAACATGCTTTGTGTAACATTAGCAACACATTATTAGCTGTTTTATGATGGAGTCAAGTCAAAGGCTAATCATATCAATTACCGTTATGTGTCCGACATTGTAGTCAAGTCAAGTCACCTTCATTTATATAGCGCTTTTAACAATATAGATTGTTTTCAAAGCAGATTTACTGTGATAATAGGAAATTACAGTAACCGAATTGTTTTGGCTTTACAGTAGCTCTAGAATAAAAGTATTGTCCAGCTAAAGTTAATTTTGATTGATTGATTCACTTCCATTGTACAGATCATTAGTTATTAACTTAAGGGGCGCTAACACGACACCGTTCTAACAGAAAACCCTCAACGCGCTCCGGCCCGCTCATCCGCACAAAACAGTGCCTGGTGGCTCGAGAACGCAAACCTTGAAATACATTCCAAGGTGCAAGCCTTAAAAAAAAAAAAAAAGGTTATCTCTGCGCAAACCTCAAAAACGCAAACCCGCGAAAACGCTGACGCCGTTCACATGCACATCACATGTTTAGTCTAAAGGTATGCGTGTTTGAATATGTGTGCAGGCGTGTAGTGTGCAGGCGTGTAGTCCTTCTTTACAAACCAACCCTCAATAAACTTGTCTGGCCTTAAACAATTATAATAAAGAATTATTTATCGCTTCCGCGTAGCCACGTGAACCAGCCTAACATTGAATTGTAGAAGTCTATAATGTGTTATGTGTATGCTAGGTCAAAGAGATGTGTTTTTAGTCTAGATTTTAACTGACAGAGTGTGTCTGCTTCCCGGACAATGTTAGGAAGACTGTTCCAAAGTTCTGATGCTAAATAGGACAAGGATCTACCGCCAGCAGTCGATTATGATATTCTAGGTATTATCAACTGGCCTGAATTTTGAGATTGCAATAGACGTGAATGACTATAATGCGTTAAGAGCTCGCTCAAGTACTGGGGAGCTAAACCATTTAGTGCTTTGTAAGTAATCAGCAATATTGAAAAATGTATACAATGTTTAATAGTGAACCAATGCAGTGTTGACAGAACCAGGCTAATATGGTCACACTTCCTGGTTCTGGTAAGAACTCGAGCTGTAGTTTGTTTATTAAGCGTGCAGGGCAACCACCCATAATAGCATTACAATAATCCAGCCTTGATGTCATGAACACATTAACTAATTGTTCCGCATTTGTCATTGAGAGCATATGGTGTAATTTAGATATATTTTTAAGATGGAAAAATGTGGCTTTACAGATACAGATCAAAGAGAACCTAACCGACGACGAAGACTTGACAGAGCAGCCATCAAGTGTTAGACAGTATTCTAGGTTATTACGTGAGGATATTAGAATCTCTGTTTTTTCAGAATTAAGTAGTAGGAAATTACTAGTCATCCAGTTTTTTATATCAGCTATGCATTCTGTTAATTTTGTGAATTGGTAAGTTTCGTCAGGGCTTGAAGAAATATAGAGCTGAGAATCATCGGCATAACAGTGAAAACTAATGTCATGCTTCCTAATGATATCTCCCAATGGTAGTATGTACAAAGTGAACAGCAAAGATCCTAGCACTGAGCCTTGTGGTACTCCATACTGAACTTTTGATCGATAAGACATCTCTTAATTTACTGCTACAAACTGATAACGGTCAGATAAGTATGATTTACACCATGCTAATGCAATTCCACAAATGCCAAAAATAATTTTATTTAAAAGAATGTTGTGGTCAATAGTTGTGGTCAAATACAGCACTAAGATCGAGTAACACTAATAGAGAGATACAACCACGATCGGATGATAAGAGCAAACCATTTGTGACTCTGATGAGAGCTGTCTCAGTACTATGTACTGTCTAAATCCTGACTGGAAATCCTCACAGATACCATTTTTTTTTCTAAAAAGGAACATAGTTGTGAGGATACTGCCTTTTCTAGTATCTTTGACAAAAAAAGTAGATTCGAGATCGGCCTGTAATTGACTAATTCTGTACGATCAAGTTGCGTTTTTTTAAACAAGCGGTTTAATCATAGCCAGCTTAAACGTTTTTGGTACGTATCCTAATGACAAAGATGAATTAATAATATTAAAAAGAGGATGTAGTACTGTAGTAGACGGTTGCATAGTTATAATTTTCTCCCTGAAATTATCAATCTTGTAAATGAAGATGTTCATAAAATCATTACTGCTGTGCTGCTTGGAAACGTCCGGGGTTGAAGCTTTATTTTTGTTAATTTAGCCACTGTTTCAAATAAACACCTAGGGTTTTGTTTATTTTCTTCTAATATGGTTGAAAAATAAGCAGATCTAGCAGCTTTTAAGGCCTCTCTGTACGCAATCGTACTCTCTTTCCATGAAATGCGAACAAAAAAAATGGAAAAAAAAACTCTAGTTTTGTTTTCTTACAGTTGCGCTCCATTCTTCTGGTGTGTGTGCTCGTTGTACCAAGGCGTTGGACTATTTTCTTGAATCTTCATTAAGCGCAAAGGAGCAACTGTGTCTAAAGTGCTGGAAAAGAGAGAGTCAAAAGTTTATGTCGCAATATCGAGTGCTTCTAAGCTGAGGGATGCTGAGGAGATGAAACTGATCAGGAATATTATTTATAAAGCAATCTTTAGAGGTAGAAGTGATAGTTCTAACATATTTGTAACACGGAGTCGGCTTTGCAACCTTGTAGAGAGTGATACATAAAATGCATTAGCATTCAGATACATTGACTTGTAGACGAGCCTGTATAATTCACTCTTCCTCCTCCTTTTTTTGAATCAGTTTCTGGTTCAGACATATAAGGCTAATTCTGTCAGGACCACTACCGCCAAATACGATTGACAATTAGCATACAGTTTGGATTGGCGGTATGGTTCCGTTCTGGGCGAGAGCAGCAATAACCCCCCCCCTTGGGGTAAACAGAACAGAACCAACATGAAAGTTTGCAAATATATTTAATTCAAGATTTTAAAGTACAACATAATTCGAGAATTTATTCTGATTCAGGGGGAATCAGAATGCCAAATCCTGACAGGGCGAGAGGAGGAGCTGGGGATGGAGGAGGGTAATTAGCTCCTGAGAAACGCGATAGCTGCTGATAAAACTGAAGGAGCTTATGTATACGGTGATAGGCGTCATATTCCTATAGGTAGATGTGGATCAGCTGAGGGTCAGCTGATGCGAGCTTGACTAACGTGACCTGCCAGAACTAACGCTACGCTTGATATTAAACCAGTATTTCCACTTACCATTGTGTAGCGTTTCACTGTTGACTGACTGGATCAGGTAGTCCCAGCTGGTGTGATCAAGGCGAGAACTAATTTGCATGTTCACATATCCTAAATAAAGCAAGGGTGTAGAGTTATGTTCAAGCTATTTTAATGAATTAACAGGAATGTAGCCTATTTTGAAATGTTCCTTCTTTGTGCAACCAGAAATAACAGCATACAGGTTTGAAGAGACATGAGGATGAGTCAGTAATGACAGGACTTTTATTTGGGGGTGAACTATAGTCCTTTAGTTGTTACTAAGATTGTGACCAAAACACTGTTGGTAAAGATGTTAGTAAAGCTGAAAATATCCTGACCTGCTGCTGTGGAATGGAGATGAATGGAAGTGCCTGCCGTGTTAGTCTGTCCCTGAATTTCTGCTCCTTTGGGACGCTCACAGTAAACAGACCCCCCGAGGTTCCTGCAATACCCTAATGAGGATCATTTTAGCAACATGCCTGCTCTGAGCAACACATAATTATCCCTCTCTTTACTGTGGCGTGACTGTAAACCCCTAGCCCTTCAGGTATATCTGTGGGGGGAAGGTTTATTGCGAACTCCTGCTGTTCTCTTGGGCCAAGGTAGATATATTGCATAAAAACAGACTGCATTTGTTTATTTATTTAGTTTATTTGTTTAGTTTGAAAGAAAATCATGAGAAATGACTGTCAGAAATGGCAAAATTACCATTCAAAAGTTTGGGGTTGGTGCGATTTTTGAAAATAGAAGTCAGTAAGAATATTTCTGAAAGCAATTTCATGCTTATCTCAAAACTTCTGTTCCTTTTCAAAATATTGGAGAAAGTTGTATTTATACAATTGAATGAGGCATTTGGCGCTATATAAATGCCTCATTCATTTATTCATATTTATACAATTGTAGTCTTTTTAGATCTAAATGGAAGTGTTCCAATCTGGTTTTAAATCCCTTCTCAGCACAGAAATGGCCCTGTTAAAAGTTTTTAATGACCTGTTACAAGCCACTGACTCGGGTGATTATACTGTTCTCAAGCTCCTAGATCTTACAGCTGCGTTTGACACTGTAGACCATAACATCAACCATAAAGGTACTGCGTTGGAGTGGTTTAGATCTGATCTGTCTAACAGAAGTTTTTCTGTCTGCCTTAGGGATTTCTTTGTGCTCCTCTGCGTCTCTCTTGTGTGGAGTTCCCCAGGGCTCCATTTTGGACATATCCTGTTCTCCTTACACTTGCTTCTCGTTTTATTGTTATGCAGATGATACACGACCATTGAAACTGAAAGATGCAAACTCTATAGCACCATTCTTGGACTGTCTTGAAGATATTAAAGCCAAGATGGCCTTAAATGTTGTAAAGTTCAGTGAAGTGAAAATAAAAGTTTTTGGACCCGGTGGAGCCTGTGAGTCCCCTTATCTGGATCTGGGTGCTATAAAACCATATGTGAAGCCCACTGTAAAACACCTGGGTGTTATAATGGACAGTGACTTTAAACTTGATAAACAGATTAAATAGGTAATTAAATCTAGTTGAGGCAATTATCCAAAGTCAAGTATTATCTGTATTTTAATGATTTTGAAAGGGATATACATGTTTTTATCTCGACCCGCCTTGACTACTGTAATGGCCTTTACATAAGCCAGAGAACAGTCAATTAGACAAGAACCGCATTATAACTTTTTTTTATATATATTTTTTTAAATGTTTTTAACATGTTTTACTGTCACTTTCGATCAATTTAATGCATCCTTGCTGAATAAAAGTTTTTTTTTAAATAAGAAAATCTTACTGACCTCATACTTATGAACAACAGTGTATATGCATAATAAAAAAATAAAAATTTTTTCAGTCTTGGGTTAGGTTATTAAGTGAGCATAAAAACTAGTCTGGACCAGCAACTCATGCTTGTCTTTAACACTGTGTCATAACCAGGAGTGGCATCATACAGTGACATGCAATAAAATATATCTTTGTCCATGTAAATCTTGGGTGCTTTGTTTTAATTTCAGTGGTGTTGTGTAGCCCGAACCCCAGTGCAATTTGATTGGTTAAAAATATTAATTCACATAAGTATGTTACAGTATATATATGGCAGGTTCAGATGTGATTGTGTCAAGCGGTATTTTCACTTTTATTCTTGACAGAAATTTTTTTATGAACTTTTTTTATTATGCACAATGTGCAAATGTAGAATAAGTGTCTGTGTAACAACAGCTGCACAGTAATATATTCATATTTTTGCCAAAAAATTAAATGGAGAAGCGTAACCAGGGTGCACCGTGGACCTGATAATGCAAAAAAACACCAAAAAACACCACAAATGACAAAATCTTACACTCTTTTGTCTCGAATTGGGCTTTGTACCCACATAAATATTGTTAATTATTATCTATATGCAAGATGGATGTGAAAATTCTGTAGAGTACAAGCTTGAATAGAAGTGTAAGTACAAAACAGCAGAGAAAACGAGTAGTTTTCACATTTTTAGTGATTAAAGTGCCTTTATAGAGCGAGAGATAACGGTGAAGTGGAGAGGTCAAGCTACAAGCACTTCATGGTGTTTAATAGCGAATAGAAGCTCTCAAAAGTGAAAAAAAGTCTGTGTCTTTCCCAGTGCACACAGAGTGACATAAAAAAAATTATAATAAAAAATATATATAATAATAATAATTTTTTTTTTTAATTTGAGGTGCACAAACAGGAATAATGAATTTTGCAACTTGAAGCATCAATGTTGGCCAACAGGGGGCGTCAGCCTGAAATCCCACTCCCAACTGAATGTTTGAAAATGTAGTTTGATATCAATTATATTTTTGAAAACTAAAATTATATGGCATTTATATTGGTTATGACAATAAAATCTTCAATTTAACTGTTAACAAAAAAATGAAAACTGTTAGGCCAGCAAGGACGTTGAGTAACCAGGTCTTACATAAGCTCCATCCCAGCCAAAACTAGCAAGCTCTGCTCCTAAATGGCATTCAGAAGCAAATCGGTGTGAAAGAAAGCTTGCATTCCTCCATCCCCATCTCCCTCTCCATTTCTCCTGCTCGCCCTCAGAGTTCATTCTCTCCGTTTTATCTCTCGTTCTCATTCTCTCTTTCTTATTGTTGCTTTTAGTTCTCTGGCCATTTCTGGGGACTGCTGATAGCTGGGTAGCTCAGTTTTAGAGGATGGTTTGAGATAAAAAAATAAATAAAAAAAATTCAGTAGGCAATTTTACACTAAAGGTGACTTCACAGAGCTGTCAACACACAGCCTGGCTGTTATCTCCTGGAGAACGCTGCTCTCAAAAATAGAGTTTGAATACAGGTCTCATAACCATCCTGAACATCTGAGCTCAGAAAAGGATGAAAGCCACAGACATCACGTATGACAAAGAGATTTTAAGGTTCTTCTCATGGTTACCCCAATAGGATCATAGTGTAGTTTTTATAAAATTTTCCTTAAAAAATTGCCTATTTTATTTGAACATTTCTAAGTTGTAGAAAGTTTGTAAAACATAGTTGCATTATGGCTAATAACATGAACTGTTTTCTATTTGAAAATATGTTTAAAATGTAATTTATTCATGTGATCGAAGCTAAAGTTTCAGCATCATTACTCCAGTCTTCAGTGTCACATGACTCTTCAGAAATCATGACCCTTCAGAAATCTAAGTTACTTATGTTAAAAAAAGCTGCTTAATATTACTATTTTTACTTTATTAAACTATTTAGAATAAGTAAGTAAGTAAAGTTTATTTATAAAGCGCTTTTCACAGATAAAATCACAAAGTGCTGTACAAGAGAATAGGTAAAACAAAACAATATAAAAATGTATATAGGTAAAATTAAAGTGACACTAGTGAAAACCCATCAACCAAAAGCTTTCCTAAGTAAACCTTTTTTCAGGATTTGTTCAAATTTGGGATCAGTAAAGATTTTTTTAAAAGAAATTCATATTTTTATTCAGCAAGGATGCATTAAATTCATCAGAAGTGAGAGTAACAACAAAAAAAAAAACTTTAAAATAAATGCTGTTCTTTTGAACTCTCAAAAAAAAAAAAAAAAATATATATATATATACATACATACATATGTATATGTATACATATGTATATATATATATATATTAGTGGTGGGCCGTTATCGGCGTTAACGTGCTGCGTTAACGCGAGACTCTTATCGCACGATAAAAAAAATATCGCCGTTAATCTATTCTCCAAGTTGGGTTGGGAGATGGCTCTATACTACACAAGCTATGATGACGCAATCTACCCGCGGCCGCGAGGTACACCCGGCTGCAACGCATATTCGTCGTCATTTTAAGTAAACACGGCTGAAAGTGAAAGCTGGTGAAAAAGATCAGTGCAACATCCATTATTTGGACTTGGTTCGGGTTTAAGCCGTCAGACGAGCAGCAGCAAACTATATACAGAGTGTGTGGGGTAACAGTTCGGTAAGTTAACACACGACTAATCCGTTCGACCACCTCAAATTCAAAACGAAACATATCACTGAATACCAGCGCGCGCGTATTATTCCCATTCCAATATATCTTAGTGGTGTAGCACATAATCTCGATTTTAAGAATCGTTGTTGTGTTTCTTTTTAACTGAAAAGACATCAGTTAGACAATATTCTAATTTTAAATTTGGGGTTTCATAAGCTCCAAGCCATAATAAACATTAGACCTACTTAAGTCTCTGCAGCTAGTGTACTTAAATTTTATTTATCTGCAAAATTATGTTGTATACTTACAGTTTTGCACAATATATGTTCTCAAAACTACATACACCCTTTAAAAAAAAAAACATTTAGCAGTTGTTTAGCATGGGTCTGTGTAATCTGTTCTGAAATGGTTTTATTATAATATACTGTATATCGTTATCGCAAGAGGCTGCAATGTATATCACAATATAGATTTTAGGCCATATCGCCCATCCCTAATTGATAGCCTATAGTAGTTGATAATAACATAGGCCTACCTAATGTTTCCTACGGATGGTAACAGTACAGTAGTAACCTTTTACAGTCTATGAGTAGAACAGCTTTCTCAAGCAGTTTGTGATGCATTTTGGAAACAGGAGATGAGCCCCTGATCTAATGCGCCACCTGGCTTGAGAAACCCGTTCTCAAAGACTTACTTTTATAGTCATTATTTGGGTAGCACACATATTCTGAATGCCTTCGGCAGAATTCAAATGAGCCATTTTAATCTAGATTAATCTAGATTAATTTCAAAATTAATCTAGATTAATCTAGATTAAAAAAATTAATCTATGCCCACCTCTAATATATATATATATATATATATATATATATATATATATATGCTGAAATTTCAGCTTTGCATCACAGAAATAAATTACATTAAAATAGAAAACAGTCATGAGCGCAAGAGAAATAAAAGAGACAATGCTAAAAGAGACAATACTTGGGGACATTTCCCTTTTTTTTTTTTTTTGAGGGGGCTCTCTGATAAAACACTGCTCCCAAATCCCCCTGGGACAGGCATAGTCAGACGGTTGAAATTCATACCACATTTGGACTGTTTTTCTGTTTTGTTTTACACAGCATGAAGCCCTAAATCTTTGAACCACAGCACAATATCTTTGAAACAATATCTGAGTATGACTGAAGGTTTAAACACTGAACTCTTTTTCCAGAGAAGCTTTTCTCCGGATATTCCGGTATGGTAGAACCACCTCATAAAAATACAGCACCGGTTATTATTATTCAACACTGCGCAGTCACTACACGACAATAAATAATAATAATAAAAAAGTTCTAAATCCTCGTGTAACATATTATCTGTCTCCATTCAGTCTCTGACCCTCGGCTATATGAACATTATTACCTAACGCATATCCCTGTTGAAAAGAACAAAAGCCGCCGCACAAAAATTACACATGACCTTTTTTCTCTGCCACAACATCAAATGAAACAACATAGATCATGTATATTGGAGAAAGCACCTGAGCCGCTGAGCGGACGCCGCCTGTGCAGGCAATATCCGAGGACTGCATATTGAACCTGTAGTATCTAGCATCTGCAGGCCACCAAATCATTCATAATGCATCCTCAAGTGGCCAGTAAGCCAAGGGTCTGTCCACAAATGAGAAAACAAGACTTTTCTTCTTTATTTGCCATGCACTATAAGCCAAAATCAGCAGTCCTGTATGGGTGTCATGGGAATATTGCTTATGTCTGGAGTATTTTTTGAGTAAATTGCCAGCATGCATGGTTTTATTTCTATATTTACCGATATGTTTCTCTTGATGATTACTGTCCAAGAAATAAAACAATCCCAAATGAGCTGTGTTTCCGGAACGTTAAAGTCTGTGTTTGTGTTTGTTCTCTGGTGCCTGGCAAGAATGTATTTTACAGCATCCCACGAGATTTCACGAAAATACGACTACCTCTAAAAGCATTAAGACATTACCGCTTGCTTCAGTTGTTTTACTCTGACCTTGTTTAATACAGATTTGTAATGATGCATTTAAAGTTCAGGCTGACAGTTTTTTCTCGATATTTCTTCTGGCAGAGTACAAATAATGGCACATTTTCTTTGACATCTTCTTTCTTACTCAGGCACTAAACATATTTGGACAGTTTTGCATAATAAAAAGCATCACTTTTAATAAATGAATGGAGGTCTATTCATGGAAAAAGCTACTGTATCCAGCATTCTCATTCATCTCAACTGTTCAGCTGGCTGGAAGGTACGTGTTTGAAATCTGCCATCATGTTTCAGAATATAAGTTGTAGATAGAATTTGTGTTTTTAAAGTTACTTTAGAATATCTTAATTTCAAAATGTTTTACTCAAGTACATAAATACTATCAAAGTTAGCATGGAATGAAAGTTGCGGTAGTCTTTTGTTCTCTATTGTGACGTCTATATCCAAGTAAAACAGTGTAAGGCCCGCTATATTGGTTCAATTGCCGGTTCGCCAATACACGGGGAAGGTATCACGTGTTCTGTCCTCATGCACTCATGCAAAGTATTGGTTGGTTAAATTTGTAATACATTGATCATATGTTTTTACTCGTTACTTCATCTGACTCCATAAATGAAAGGTTTTAATAACATCTGTGCCTCACTAAAAGTGAGCGAATGTATGACTATTCCTTTTAACCATTAAATGAACAATGTAAAAATCAGTTAGAATAATCACATGTAACAATTTAATATTTCAGATATCAGAGACCAATTCCACAATCAATTCAAATATCTAGAACATGGTTATACATTGGTCACACCAAATAATCTTACCCAGCTTGTAGCCTACCTGAGATAGAGAGAGAGAGAGAGAGAAAGGGAAAGGGAAAGAGAGAGAGAGAGAGAGAGAGAGAGAGAGAGAGAGAGAGAGAGAGAGAGAGAGAGAGAGAGAGAGAGACCACCTATTCCATTCGTACCCAGCCAAGAAGCCCAGAGAGCCCGAGCACACCTTCCTTTATCCTCCTGACCAGGTGACATGGGGGATGGGGGAGACCACCCTCAAATGGCTTAACCAGTTTCCTCCTGACCAGGTGACATGAGGGGTGGGGGAGACCACCCTCAAATGGCTTAACCAGCTTTCTCTAAACTTCTCTAAACCTTATTACCTTTTATTTGATCTATCTGGATATGAGATATCTGTACCACTCACTTTGAGACATTTCAAATTACACCAAAACATAACAGTCAATAGCCGCGTTTCCACTGTCGGGCCAGGGCCGGGCCGTGCTAGTGCGTGCCAGGGCCAGTCGCGTTTCCACTGTCACTTACGGGGCTTGATCGGGGCTTACTCTGGGCCAACGGCCAGGATTTCTGGCCCGTCGAATACCTTGGGCCAGAGCGGGCCAGCTCGGGCTAGAGGAGTGGTTACGAACAGAGGCGGAGTTTACCTGAGTCGGGAGACGGCAGCGCCGGATGATTCTGTCAGCATTAAAGACTTTTAAAATAATTTAACTCGCGTTCATGTTTGAATGCCTTGTGTTCGTGATGCAAAAGACTATGCGCGCAAACCATTACCATAGTAAACGCTTGAAGATACGCATAGTAAAAAAAACATAGTGAACGCTTGAAGAAATCAGACCAATCATAAAGGCTATCACAATCATGTTTTTATTTTATCTGTCAGTAGCCTATGTCTCGTCTCATTATACCGGACTATCATAAAATAAAGCAACTTTTTTTTCGGGAGCTTCCTCTGTTTCTCTGACGGAAAATATCTGTATGGGAGTCGAGAGAGTGCTGCTAAAGCTCCTCAGGTCGTATTTTTGGTGGCATATATTTGTAGAAATTGTCATTCTTTCTAAATGTGATGTAAATATGTCCTGTAACTACCAGATAAACAGTAACAGACGCGACTGAAGAAGTAAGTGTGTCCTCTTTCTTTTGTGAAATAGACCAAACGGTAATTTATTTCTGAGTGACTAATGTGCAATTTTGACATAAATTAATTCATTATGATCAATGTATCACTTTTTATTGTAAACCTGTGGTAAAACATCGATGCTTGGGTTTTAAATATTCAAGTAAACAACAAAAATGCCAGCAAACGGCCGCTTTTATCATGTTTGTTTTCAACGCTGTTTCCAGTGATTTCTGATTAGTTTTCTGATAAAACTTCCATTTGTTGGTGAAATGATGGGTTAGTGTGACGTTGTTCCAGAGAGGCGTGTTACGGGCGTGTTTTAGTGAAGCGCTGTGGAGCTTCTGGCCCGACAGTGGAAACGCAGGCCCGGTGCTATTAGCCCGAGGCTATTAGCCTGGCACGGCCCTGGCCCGACAGTGGAAACGCGGCTAATGTTAAATATTCACATTAAACCATGTTCTTGTGTGAGTTCCTAGTTTCTGAGAGGAAGTCAGGTTGTATGGGGAGGTCAAATGTTAATTAGCCAACAGGGCCCCTTTGTCCCATAAATCAGGCCTCAACCAGTATTTTCAGTCTTACAACAGCTTCGCGAACAAGACAAAATGGGGGACGGGAATTGATTTTCTCCATAGGGAAATGATTGGATGGTTGTTGTTTGCTATTGGTCAAACTCATGGTGCGATTTGAGGGGTGATGATTGAAAAAATGACAAAAGCATCCCCTTTGTAAAACCACCTTACTATCCCGATTAGAATAAGTACACCATGGTCACATGCTCTTCTGACTTAGTAAACGGTTTAGTTGATGTTTACATTCGTGTTTAGTGCGGAACACTTGATCAGATTTCCTGAAACTCATGTTAATGCCAGATATGAAGGTGTCATAATTGCTTGAGAGCTTTAGAATCAAGGTGCAATGCTTTTCATCTCGCTCTCAGCTAGAATGAGATCATTCATTTTGCTTTTAATCTCTTCTCATGCATTGTGTTCAAGCTATCTTTAAAAGAGCGAATTCCTTTAACGGAAAGAATGCACCCTTGACCTCAGGGGCAACGCAGGCGGCCTCACTTGTTGCCGTGTTTTCAATCACGAGAATAGCTGTTGAACTCTTTTCCTGGACTACGTTACATCTTTTCACATCACAACTGTGCCACTGATTTGTTTGACGGACAAATGAATCTTGCGGGAATTGGCACATATAAAAGATCCACAGCAGTTGATTTATCTGAGCATTGAATTGAGGGGTTTAAAGGCTGAAGATCCGTTCAGCGGTCAGCCCGTGGTGGGAATTATCCAGAAAGGCTTACAGCATTATTAAACGTATAGCTCAGTCATTATTGTGCCTATAAATACAGACCCTTCACATTAATATTCCACAAAGCAATTATTTCACTGCCGTTTTATTGGCATTATACTTCAAAGCATTGTAGGGGATGATATGCTGGAGCTCAAACTTCAATGGCATTTTATTTTGTCATCATTCATATTATTGTATACTGGGAGCAACAAAACCACCTTGGCTTGCTAATACAGCTCAGTAAAAGTGCAGCGGTGCGGCATGCAAATCATTATAATTAGAGCTCCATTTAGGACTCTAACAAAGAAAAAAAAAAAACCTGTGGCTGTTCCAAACCACAACACGTACCATTGATCGGCATCTTACTGGAGCCTGAGATAATCATTCTCACTTGAGAAGTAAAAGCAACCACTATGGAGTCAAGCAGTCAATACCCCAGTGGCATTAGTCCGTAATCTCTGGCTCTCATTAAACACGTCTGCTATGGATTCTCTCTTGCATTTCTTTTCCTCAGTATATACTATGCATAGTAAAATGAGATATCAAAGTGTGGTGCATCATGTAATGTAATAGTTTTAAAGATATCTGTTTAGATGTCGTTATTGATTTGGGTGAGCGGCACGGAAGCAGAATTGTGTGTTTTGCCTGGGGCAAGGAGATTTTTGTTTGAAAGAGATCAGGAATGCAAGGTTGAATTATACAGTAAGGATTACTTTGGAATTACAAAAAAAAAATAATGTCAAGAAAAACATGTAAAACAGTGTAGTGTAATGCAGTTTGTGGCCACTATTCTATATAGACCCACGGCTTCATTGGTAGAATCAAAAAAAAAGAAAACAAAAAAAGATAACCAATTGTACGAAGCCCCGCATAAAAATGGCCACAATTAAGAATTAATTTCTTCGTTTTGTTCATTCATTTCCTTAATTTACTCAATTGTGGCCACGATTTATTCTTTTGTTCCCTCGTTTTAGTTAAATTGTGGCCACATTGTAATTATTTGTTCCCTTGTTTTAGTTAAGTCAAAGTAAAAAAATGAGGGTGAATTAGTACGATAAGGCTAGCCTGGAAATCCAGACCTATAAATCTAAAAGATTAATGGTCTGGCGTCGACTAAAGAAAATCAGCCAGCTCGAGGGGCGCCACCAAGCATGCATTTGAAAATCTCACTGCACGCAGTTGGATAACACTACGACCAATCACAACAAGTTATCACTTAGCTACCAGCGGAGCTAACTGGTGGATTAGACTCTTACCGTATCCGGTCGGCAAAACAGCAAAAACGCCCTTCTTGCAAATGAACGATTCGAGCGCCGTCTTCTGTTCCTCTTTTAGATAAAAAGTCTAAATCTTTCATTGTAGCGGCCAAAGCCGTTTCAAACAAATGGTGTTCATCCATAGCCATCTTGCAATGTTTACTAATGACTTCGACGTCGCAGCGCTGTCGTCATCTCGCCTCTGGCCCGCCTATATCAGATAACCCGATGTGATTGGTGCAGCTCAGATCGAGGGGCATATTTAATAAGCATCATTACTCGACACCAGAGTAACTCGCTGAGCAAATTCAACTTGTGCTCTCGCGAGAACTCTGGATTACCAGGGTACGATAATGCCACGATTTGACTAAAACAAGGGAATAAATTAATAACAAATTAATTCTTAATTCATGGCCACGATATACTGTATACTGTATATATTTTAGTCCACGTCATATGCTAGGCTCCATACGATTGAGTAGAAAAGTGCTTAAAAAATAGATTATCTTTCAATTGCTAGAGCTTTAAAGTCAGCATGAAATAAAAATTAATCTGCTTTCCAAATTAATGTTATTGATATAATTGTGAACGATTCATCCATTCAACCTACAGTCTTTTTCGACAATCTGGTTCACTCTAATATACTAATATAAGTTTAAAAAAGAGTGATTTTTAAGTCAGTGCATGGCAATGAATAACACCGATTTGTTAACTTAAAAGATTTGTTCACACTCAAGGCACCACTTTTCAATCTGTATTCAGTTCTCGCCATGGTGCCGTTCTGTCAGTTATGTGGTTCAGGGTGGCTTTGTAGAATACAAAGACAGTTGTTTCTCCTGCCGATGTCAAAAGCTGTCAGGTATCAATACCCTTATTGTGTCACCAACACAATTCATGCGTTATTTTAGGTGTCTTCGGATCCCTGACAGGGTGTACGGCCCACTGTTAAGAAACATTTGTTAGTTAAAAATATATAAAAATCATATTTTAGTTATAAAACTGGCTCAAAGTAAAAACCACTTGCAGAAGTGACAACCAGGAATTAAATTATATTTTAGACAGACATTTTTTTAAGTATGACAGACATAATGACAGCAATTAGATGGCATAGATGGAGAGATGGGTGAATGAATAATGGAAGGGTATGAGGTGAAGGTGACAGTCATTCTCACACCTGAAATGAGATTTTAATTGGTAGTTTTATAGTGTGTTCCCACAACTAGGCCTCCAGAGATTCTGCTCCTGTTCATCAGGTTCAGCTACAGGAAACAGAACAGAAGCTTCATGTTGAAATTGAATAATATACAACAAATATAGAATGTGAAAATTATGCATTTTGCAGTGATAAAGACTGAAGCTGTATTTCGATTAGCATACTAGCATGCAGTCGAGTCAGGAATAAAAATATATTAAAAATTATGTTAGTGTGCTCAAATAACTATTAGCATGTGGTCTCATGACCTCAGAATGTTTGTCACGTTACCATCTGAGAAAACTTTGGAAAGAAACGTTTTACATCTTGGACTGCCAAAGGTTGTTAAACTCACAGCTTCATTTATCACACTGGGAATGTGATGGAAGCAGATGGAAGGTTAAGTCAAGTGCATTGCATTGTGGGATACAGCATTCTGCACAGTATGCTCTATTGTAAACTGCACAATCTGGAAAATATTGTCGGTCAATTGGGTATTACATGCATAGAGTAAATTAGCATACTGTTTATTCTGCAAAAATAGTAAGCGTAGTATGCTAGGAAGGCGAAGGCATATTTCTGTGATGATGTCTAGTAAGGTAGTAATATCTTGTCTTTATATTTGTGTGAGCAGATGTTTCTTTTACACAGTGAAAACTTTGTTTAGCTTGTGGCAATAACCCTCAGGTAGTTCATGGTGTAGTTACCTGGGTTCTGCGCGGTGGTTTGCTCAGTGTTCAGACATGTTACAGTATGTAAGCGTATCAAAGTTTATTTGTATTACTTTCAGCTGTAAAAAAAGAAGAATGCTTTTCTGATGGTTTTGTTCTTGTTTTTTTCTGAGAGAAAGTACAAGAAGCCTATATATATATATAGACATCGCATGTGTGTCTTAGCATCAGAAACTTACAATATAAAAATGTAAGCATTCCATTCAGGTTTTCCCCAAACAGATCTGTTTTAAATCAGCCAAGCTGTGTGTAATTATTGATTTGATGGTTCTAAAGCTGCATGTTCCACACTAATATGTTACACTTCCCCTTTGATAAGATACTAACAGCAGTCGGCATGGTGGGAGTTATGAATTACACAGTGATTATGCAGTTTTAGTTATTTAAAAAAAAAAATTTTAACCACTAACTGGAACAGGTCTGAGCTTGTGCAATAACACAAATGTGGTAAATGGACTTTTTCAGCTGAAAAGTAATTTGCTCATGACATATAACCCTCAAGGCATGCTTTAGGTGTGTTAGTCATTTGGAAGAAATCATAGTATAAATCAACTGTAGCCTATATACAGCACTGATTGACAGACTAGAGACTCCTGTAGTGTATGAAGAATATATATATATATGGACTAAAAAGCATATAATACAGGTGTATTTTTATATTTTATACAAATTTTTTTTTTTTTTTTATTGTGGCAATAAAAGTGATTGTTGTTGCACTACAGTAGAATAACTCTTGACTGCATTGTGAATGAAATTATTTGCATGCAATTAAAAGCAAAGGCTTTTAAATGACTGTTTTCAGCATCAAAATCAAAATGCTTATTAACAGTTGTAATTGAATTCAAAACGTGAACCTAGGGTCTGGGTCAAAGATAGCCATTATTGTCACATTGAACCTTTGAAATCAACCCCTGAAATTATGTTCCTGCAGGGTAATTCACCTCTGAAAGCTTCATTAAATAGTATGTCAGATCAACTTCCTGAGGGTTAATTTACTTTGGTCAACCTTAATGCAGATCTCAATTCAGCCTTAAATCACACTACAGCTTTTTAATTTGAAGAGCACACAGAGAAATTGTTATTTGACTGCCAGGGATCAGAAATATGAACATTATAAATTTGAGCTAGGCCCATTTTCCTTCGGTTTCACTTCTGCAACTTCCCTTACGTGCCATATTTTTGAGTAAAATGTCACATTACATGGAAAAAAGAGGGCATGACCAGGGTTATTATCAGGAACTAAAACTATTAAAAACATTTGTTAATTGAAATAAGCTGAATATAAATAAAATATATTGCTTGGATTAAAACGAACTCTGGTGTGATTGCTCTGTTAGTCCGGTTCATTTGAATAAGTGTGAACGCTGCTATTTGAACCCTGATGCGCACCAAACATGCGGACTGAGACTTGAAAAGATGAGTCCCGATCTGTTTTCAAATGAACTATGGTGCGGTTCGAATGAAATATGAACATAACACGGATCGAAGACATGTAAAAGAACCAAAAACAGGACGTGATGTCACAAGATACGGCCCTAAAAAGGACAGAATGCTGAAATACACCCATCACAGTTCAGTACAGGCGTCAGAGCCGCGTCTCTTCACACTAGATCTTCATTTATGTGTGTGACGGAGGGATTCCTGCCGCTGTTTGGACTCCTTTAGAAATTTTATAAGCTCTTTACGAGTTCTCAGCTGGTCAAAATGCCATCATATGTACGCACAAGCGCATTTAGCCCAGAACACAACATTGTTTTGGATGTTTGGAAAGTTCCGTCGCAAAAAACATTTTATTTTATTTATTTATATCTTTAGGTTCGGTCTTAATGACAGTGTGAACGCCAAGCGAACCAGGACTAAATGCATTATTTCCTTTTTATTTGGTCCAGACCAAAAGAACTGAACTACAAGTATAAACACTCCCTTTAATCCTTCCCCGCCAGTGTTTTATTAAAAAGTTGTCTGCCACCACCAGCAATTTTGAAAGTTTTCACAAACATTTTAACATGAAGTATATATTAAAAAAAGAACAGAACCTCTGCTTTAAAAATAACGGAAACACGGGAAGCCGGAAATCTGGAAAATTCCATTAATGGTGGGGAAAACAATAAAAAGCCAGTGAAGTCACTTGAAGGCCACAGTTTTGAGGCACAAAATTTGTATTTCATTGAATTTTTAAAGTGCCCTTATTTAATTTTAAAGGTTCCTAATTTAGTTTTGGAGGTCTCCAACAATAGGTTTACATGCATCCAAGGTAAAAAAAAACTCTTACATTTTCTCATAATATACATTGCAGTATCACCTCTTTTCTCACAGTGTCTGAAAAAGTTTGATAAAGGATTCGGTCTCTCTAAACCCATCCTTTCCTACAGCCAACTCTGCTCTGATTGGTCAAATTGTGTTGTGGTTTATCTGATGTGATTGATCTACCGCTTACAGCGCGTTTCGAAATGAAACTCTCATTACCATATCTGAATTTCAGCACCTGAGCTTCTTCAGCACTGGATACACAGTGATACGAAGAGTAACATTCAGAATAGTTCATAACCAGTTCTTTCTTTTGGGAGACAATAACTCTATTTATCGTGTAAGGGTGGATTCCTGCAGTGGTTCATTAACCAAGAAGAAACGTTATTAGCAAGATGGTAGAAAACTGCACATTTCTTGTCTATTCCACCCACTGCCACTTATACCAACGACGGACATAAGCACAGTTACAATAGCTTAATATGTGGGAGAGCGTTGCTATAGAGAGTGACAATATTGTATTGCAATTTGTAGAACTTCAAAGTCAATACCAAATCAAAACTAGTTAGCACATTAGTTGTAATTGAAAAGGTTTAATGACAAAATATGGTTATGGTTACACTTAAAATAGTTACAAAATAGATGTATGAGATGATGATAACTTATATTATTAATTGTACCCAGCATATATCTAAATGTTACCTGAGAGAGAGAGATAGAGAGAGAGAGAGAGAGAGAGAGAGAGAGAGAGAGAGAGAGAGAGAGAGAGAGAGAGAGAGGAAAAAGGAGGTAAAGAGAGAGAGCCCCAAGAAAGGGACCCACAGAAGAAGAGAGCCAGAGCATCAAAAGAGACAGAGCAACAGTTTCAGTCTTCTTTTATCCTTTCCTGACCATGTGACTAAAACCCAGATGTGAGACATTCAAACTGACCAATCAGGGGTGCGTTTCCCGTACAACTATATAGCTCGCTGCTTAAAGGGATAGTTCACTTTGAAATTAAATTTTGGTATGTTTTAGCTTACCTCAAGGGCATCCAAGATGTAGGTGTCTTTTTTTCCGCAGTAGTTTTAATTTTGATATTTTTAGGTCAAACCGTTCTTGTCTGTCAGTCATATAATGCAGGTCGATGGTCACCACCTCAAAGAGCATGCACAGAGTCCAAATTAAAACAATTCCCCATCGTCCAAATTAAACAATTCCCCATCGTAAGTACACATTGATGGCCTAAGACACGAAACGAGCGGTTTGTGTGAGAAAACAAACAGTATTTATATCGTTTTTACCTCTTGTACACAGCCACGTCCAAGTGATCTGAGAGCGCGGGCGGGTATAGATATATACAATAGAAGTCGCCTTGGCTACGGCAGTTCATTGGAACGAAAGGAGGATTGAAAATAATCCAAGAAATTTTAAATGAACAAAGATCTTTGCTTTACTGTTTCCACCCCCTCTTTCCACCACAAGGAGCATTTAGAGTTCCTAAAGGCACAGAGGTTTCTGATAGTGATCTAGGCCTGTAGGCCAACATGTTTGTACTTTGGGGGTCGATGAATTGTCACACCTTTAGTACAGTGGGAGAAGTGTAATTATCAGGGGTGCGTTTCCCGAAAGCATCGTTAGCCAATATGGTCGCAAGTTCCGTCGTTATCAGCATAGTTCAACGATTTGGTGTTTCCCGAAACCATCGTTCCAACGAACGTTCGCACCTACATCTTGGATGCCCTTGAGGTAAGCTAAAACATACCAAAATTTAATTTCAAAGTGAACTATCCCTTTAACTACCATAGTACGATGCATCGTTGGAGAAATCAACTAGCTAGTCATGACTGTTTCCCGAAACCGTATGTCGCAAAGTATCGTTCAACCACGTTGGTTTATGACATCTCGCACGTGGTGGAGTAATAACTTATTTTAATTAATCTGTTTGAGATCGAATTAACGCTAGATTTTGTCATATAAGTTACAGACATGGCATCTGAAGACCAATTCAAATTTTTCTCAGTTATTTTGCTTTATTACCAGACTCAATATTTGGCTCGTTCTTACATAGTCGAGCACGTTCGCACATGCGCACTCTTCAAAAACGGTGCTTTAAATCTCTTGACAAACTAAAAACCGTAAATTACATTTGTATGTATTCTAAATAAATAACACGGGTTGTACTGAATGTCAGCTTGCTTATTTTGCTAAAGATAAGGATTTATTCAGTCTACATCTCATGTAAACTAGAAACTATGCTTCTAACCACAGCTCGAGAGCTGTCGTTCCAACCACACAAGTTTGCGATGCTGTTTGCGAACGTTCGTTGGAACGATGGTTTCGAGAAACACCAAATCGTTGAACTATGCTGATAACGACGGAACTTGCGACCATAGTTGGCTAACGATGCTTTCGGGAAACGCACCCCTGATAATTACACTTCCCCCACTGTACTAAAGGTGTGACAATTCATCGACCCCCAAAGTACAAACATGTTGGCCTACAGGCCTATATCACTATCAGAAACCTCTGTGCCTTTAGGAACTCTAAATGCTCCTTGTGGTGGAAAGAGGGGGTGGAAACAGTAAAGCAAATATCTTTGTTCATTTAAAATATCTTGGATTATTTTCAATACTACAATCGTGCACTTTTTTGATCTTTGAAACTTTGCACACCTTTTACATTCACAAGCAAAAAAAAAGAACAAAAAAAAAAAAAGAAAAAAGAATAACAGGGGCACTTTAAAAGAACATCCAATTATTTTAAATATACAATTATGGTTGTTTTTTTTTAGCTCAGATACTGTTACCAAAGGTGCAAGTAAGACTAATGTTGACAGTGTTTGAGTTATTTGACTTTTGCCGGGAGATTTTTGATATCTTCAAATCTGAGCACAGTTTAAGTCACTACTGAGGTATCTTCTGAAATTTAAGAGACACATGAGATTACTGATAATTTTTTCCTCAGAAGAAAAACAAGTCTTGAACTCCATTCAATCTAATCTTTTTCTTTCCCACAGGATTCTGCTTGAGTTGGCATGGTCAATATTAATGTATTGAATTTTTATAAAAGGCAACATCTACAAATTTTCCCCGAAGCATATAACAGAATTCTTTTTTTTTTCTCTCAAAGAAATCGACACAATATGAGACTGAAAAAAAAATATCCCTTTAAGAAATTAAGTAGGGTCTCGACTTTAACTGCAATTTTCCAGCGCATCAGATTAAATTACGTGTGAAAACATTTAAAATCCATGAGGTTGTATAATTTAATCAAATAAAAACCCACACACACAGACAACAGCAGTTTCTTAAGGAAGAGGATTGAATTATTATAAAAGCACTTCAGATCCGCACGCCTCCGTCACTACACTGTAGTGAGCAGGGGAAATAAGCACTCTTCAAAACTGGCACAGCATTTTTTTTTCTAAATGAGCCCTAGGGGAGAGACTTGGCAGGGGGACCATTCATTCTTGTTCGCATGAGCTGGGCACAAACGGTAAGGACATTACGTTTTGTTTAGCAAATGAAAGCCAGGATGCTCATATCCTCTCCTCCCCGTTCCTGTCTGTCTCTCTCATTCACTCGTGTATAAAGAACATCATGGCACAATCTCATTTTGCAGCGGATCAGTTGGCTGCATGCTAATTTTGTTTATAGGCATCAGACAATTCAGCGTGTTCATTCACAGGCCCACTGTCTTCCATCTTTTTTTTGGCCGCTCTTAGTACTGTTGAGCTTTGTGGTGGGTGAAGCCCAGAGATGGGAGAGTTACTTTAAAAATATATGCCAGAGCAAATTATACATAATTAATGATTCAAATGACTGCAGTTCACATTCCCTGATAAAAATAACCTGATTACCGGTACTTTTAGATATTTTTGGATTACGGTCACATTATTTTCGTAAAAAAATATTTTACACAATAATGAAATTCTATCATCACTTACTCACCCTCATGTCCATGTTCCAAACCTGTAAGAGTTTCTTTCTCCTGTAAAAAAAAAAAAAAAAAAAAGAAGATATTGTGAAGAATGTCTCAACTGTTTTTGTTCATAGTGTTGTGAAATATGCAATTATTCTATTCTAATTATGCCTTTTGGTATATGAAGTACTTATGTGTCGTAGTAAACCACAATTGTAACTGTATTAAGAAAGTGGTTTTATAAAGACACCAGAAGTTGTTGTTAAACAATTTTTTAAGAAAGTGTTATATACTGTAAGACACTTGTAATAATCATTGTAACCATATATTGAGAAAATGGTTTATAAAGAAAAATACCACACTGAATGTTGAAGTCATTTAGTAAGCAAAAAAGTGGAGTAGAGAGAAATGTAACATGTATTAGAAAGCATTTAACTGAATATTAAGAGAAATGTAACATGTATTAGAAAGCATTTTACTGAATACTGAATGTGTTGCAGACTGGACGCAGAAGAAGGCAGAGGATGAAAGCCCGTAGAAAAAGGACAAAGAGACGGAGAGTTTTAGATGCGAAAGTACTAAAAAAGGGGTTTTCCAGAACTAATGACAGTTCAAGACTTTGGGTTTGACTGATTGTCTGTAAAAGACTGAATGTATACAGAGGGAGTTGTCAAAAAGTTGATGGACTTTAAAAAGGACTGGAATGACATGTCCAGTCAGACGCTGATTCACCAAGGACGGCCTCTCCGGTGTTAGATGCCTTGCCATTGTGCCTCATGAAGTTAAAAGCTTGTAAATTATTTGGTTTTGATTTACTTTTACTTTTATTTTATATATTAGTACCTTTTATGTAAACTAGTTAATCTGTATTTAATACAAAAATATATATAATTGAAATTAAGAAGCTCGCCTGCCATAAGTCTCTGTTTACAAAAGATTGAGCTGAACTGACCATGGAGAAGTCTTCTGTGATCTAAATATTGTAAGTATGGAAATTCAAATGCTTATTATTTAGGACAGATTTGACTTACTTTACCTAACCTGAGAATAATTAAAATGAGGTAAAAGGTGTTTAAAATTACGCACCATAAAACAATAGTCACCTTTATTTATATAGTTCTTTTTACAATACAGATTGTATCAAAGCAGCTTCACATTGATAACATGAAAATAATACAACAAAGTTTGTTTCTAGAAGAAAATTGCGTCATCGTCCACCCTAAGGCGGATCAGTAATATTGTTGAATATTAAATGTCCCCAACTAAGCAAGCCAAAAGCCAAGGCAACAGTGGCAAGGAACCAAATCTCCATCAGGTGACAGAATGGAGAAAAAAACCTTGGGAGAACCCAGGCTCAGTCGGGGGCCAGTTCTCCTCTGGCCAACGAGTGAACAGTGTATGATTATGATACGATATCATACAAATATATTTTCTATATTCCACTTTGATATCATTTTTCATACTCTGCATTCTCTTATTCTTGACACTGTTGAGCCAATTCCATTTGTCATAGGACAAATTGAATTCTAAGAGATCTATTTCAACCACTCAATCTTGTGTTGATGCACTGTGCCAGGTTGCACTTCTCTGATGCCAAAACTTCACGGCATGCATATTATATCCTATGGCTTCAGAAGACTCTGAATTGGAGCTGTGGTCACTTTGAACTGCCTTTCTAAAGTTTCTAGTTTCTAATTTGTGAAGTTTCTAAAAACATTTTTTAGTGTGTGTGTGTTCCAACCCCCCCCCCCCCCCCCCCCCCCCAAAAAAAAACAGCATATGAGTATATAATGACATAATTTGCATGCATTGAAATCCTTTAATGTTCACACATTCTGGCTAGTCAAAAATAATATCATCTAATTTTGCCTAGATGATATCTCAAGAAAACGAGTGTGAAGTTTGCTTAGATGAATTAATAAAAGGATTTAAATGTCAAACTGCTCAGTGCACAGCAACATGACAATTGTGTTTAAAAACGTTCCCTCCAGGCTGTCCATTGATCACATGATAATATTACATTAATATAATATTTGAAAGAAGGCACACAAGGCTTTTGGCAAAGAAAGGACAGTATCAAAGGATGCTAGGATATATTTAATTTGATGTCTACTGGAGTACACTCATTTAAGCTTTTACTGTAATGACATTTCAAAATTACATAATTGTATTCCTTTAAAATATGAAGCATTGCATAGGCACATGTAACTTGATTGTGCAGCTATGTAAAAAAATTAAAAATAAAGTAAAAAAAAATACCATGGTTAATGTATTGGTGACTGTAAATATATATATTTATATGGTAACACTTTAGTTTACGTAGGTGACGTAGTTACACGTTAATTACAAGTAACTAACCCTAAACCAAACTCTGACTCTTACAATCACATTGTACAAATTCACAATTTAACAACTACATACCAATTAAATTCAGCACACGTTTAAACAAGTTCAAAAACTTATCACACTCTGTCAGTGTTTGACACTTCCTTTCTTGTTTCTCATGGGTTAAGATAAACAACCTGTACTTGTTAATTATTCTAATCAGCATTAATTAAAGTGATTCTCTGCTCATTCAAGGTTGTTACTCTCAGCCTTACTGGATTTCCCACTGCATCGTTTCTGCGTGGATGCTGGACTGTGATAACTTTATCAATTAAACCACTGCTCTGCACCATGGTCAAGGCCTCGTCCACAACAGGCATTAGCGATGTAATTACGTTTTTGGAAGGATAATGGCTTATTTACAAAAGCTGCCCGCCCGCCGGGGTCACGTTCACTTTAGATAAAGCAATTTGCACCGATGGACCCTTGAAACCTGCCATGTGCATGCAAATCAGAGGATTCATTAATGTATGGCTGCTCTTTCTTATCCCACTAACGTGAGGCATTCAGAACTGACATCATGGTAATGCTCAGTGTTGGGCAAGCTACTCAAAAATATAGTAACCAAAATACACAACAGAAAAATGAGCTAAGCTAAGCTATATGAAAGCAGCGAAGGTAGCAAAGTTTCATCCCAAATGATGTATTAACACTGTGCATTACACTATGTACACATTTAAGAAGTGCAAGAAGATGCAAAGACATTTTAGTTTTATTAATATTTTGAACTAGCTTCTATTTTTATATTTGAGCCTTTTAGTTTTGTAATATCGTTATGTGCTTTTGTCTTTAAAAAAAAAATATTACTATTTGTTTAATTAATTTATATTTCAGTTGTACTGTTTAATGATTATAGTGCTTCAGTTTAAACCTTTTTCAATTTATTGCCAAGCCAACATTTCTAATGTTCATTTATATTTGATAGTTTTTCCAATAATGTTTCAATTTTATTTCAGCTTTATTTCAATGAACAGAAATGTTTTAATAGTTTTAGTTAACGATAATAACCCTGCATCACTGCCACTATTTTGAGTCTGAATGATACCATGAAAATATAAAAGCAAATGTCACTCTCAAAGGTAGAGTAGGCAATTTTAAGAGGCTAGCATTAGCGAGCTATAGCTTTGAAAACATAAGATCATTTCAGACCGTCTCCAAAGCTATGCCTCATTCAACACTGACATCTGTCTAACTCTGCATAGCATGAAATGCGCCGATGACGTGTGATGTCTGCGCGAGCAGGTGTGCGTAGGTATGAAAATACACGTTGACAGGCAGGTTGGACATCCTATCATTGCATTCTGGCTGAATTCAATAATTGGAAGAACATTTTATGATCCTATCTTATTGTATATTCTTAATATATTCAATATTAATAATCAGTGCTTGCCAAACACAAGTTACTTTCTTTTTTTTTACTTAAAAAATAAATAAATAAAAGATTTCTTTATAGTATTGTTTGTCAGCTCTGTTACTATCAATTCTGTTACATACTTTCAACACTGTTACTCTACCTTGGTAACAGAGATTGAAATAACAGAATGGATAATTTTAAACTTTTTTGCCAAAAACTCCACTTGCTAGCATAAATGCTAAGAGCACATGGCACTAATGAAATCATGATTGAACGAGTCTTAAAAGAAAGACTTTTAAACAACCCACTGTCCGATCAGTGTTACATTCTGTTTTCCTTTTGATAGTCTTAACAATTTTGACGTTTTACAAAATAACTTGGTGTAAGAACTTTTTTAATTAAAATATTTTCTCGGAGAGAACACACATGCAGTACCTTCCAGTGCTTCAGATCTTATAAGTGAGGAAAAGTGACATCATTTCCTGTATCTTACATAGTTGTGGGCATATGCAGAGTTTGTTGTTAGGATGACAAAAAGTTTTAAAAGATACATCTTTAGGCTGCTCTGCCTCAGTGGTCTAAATGTGCTTGTCAATGTAAAAATGATCCAGATGGCCAATCAAATCAAAGAAGGCTGGTGTTACTGTCTTTCTGTCACTGTCACAACAGAGTTTGGCGAAATATGCAAGTAGATTTAAGTATTAGACAGCTGTTTTACGATAAAAATGTTCAGCAACCGACAGTTATATAATGCAAACCACTTGTCCTTTTTATGAAATTTTATGATAATTTATGATAATTTAATTCATAACTGAATGTGACGAGACAAGAAACGTTTGCATTTTTGACATATTCGACAAGCGAATGAATAAGAGTGAATTTGTGCACATTTTAAAATAAAATATTTCCAAATAGTTTAAATTGATTAATTTGAACGAATTCTATAACATTAAATTGTTTAAAAACAACTGGTATCTTATAAAAATGTATGTCCATAAATCTTGCGTCAGTTCTGTTACTGTACCACACTTTGCCTTTAAATTGGTGGAATTATCAAGTTGGATTCAATTTGGTCACGCGGATTAGCAAAATCAACATAAAAGTCGATTGGATGAAAAGATAGTTTGTTCTTTTTGAGCTGTGCTTCAGATGCTGTGAAATCATATCCCATGGTAAAAAATAACTAGCCTATCATTTGCATATGCCATGGTATTTGCCCGTTATTTCGAGGCACTTGGAAGAATACCATAGTATGACTAAAGTACTTGGCCATAAAACCACGTTACTTTTTAGTAGGCCTACATCAGGTGTTTACCTTCAGTAGAGAGAGTAGATCAAACGTGGCACGCGCAGGTGTTCCACTTCACCATGTCCTTTATTCCTGGCAGACGATAGAATACATTTCAGGGTTTGGTTTCAGTGGATTTTATATCTACTTTATCAAGCATTTGTGATGCTCTCTGTGTATCCCATGTTTGAGAAATCGCTCCACTTTATTGCGCATGGTGTGTGTGTGTGTGTGTGTGTGTGTGAGAGAGAGAGAGAGAGAGAGAGAGAGAGAGAGAGAGAGCTGAATTCAGACTGAATCGCGAGTTGACTCAGAACGTTCGAATGATTCGTCGAAAAGAACTGACTCAATGAATAATTCAGCCTACAGAAAATATAAAATAAACAAATTGATTTCTGAAACAGTGTGTGGGAAAACGCTGTAGCTGCTGTTGCCAAATTCAGCCATTTGAGATCGAAGTAAATCATCTGTCACATTTTAGCACATTGGAAACAAAATGTGTCACTGTTTTTGTAGGGGTATAGGCTACTGCAGCATTAAGGCTGATTTATACTTCTGCGTCGGACCTACGCTGGAGCCTCTATGCTATAGACTACGCGTGGGTTTTCTTTTATACTTCTGCGTCGTTGTCCACGTTGACGTGCAACTACACATGCAGAGGGTACATGTGAAACCCGAGGGAGGGGTTCTAGCAGACCAATCACAGTGCTTGCACCCGCGTAGAATTGACGCGTTGTTACATTTTTGGAGAGTTGGGCCCTGTCCCAAATTGCGCGTGCTCGCCGAGTCTACGAGTCCATAGGCCGTCCCATTCAGCATTTTAACGCTCTGAAGTGTGCTCAGCAGCGCCCCCTTTGTACCCTTGAAGCGGTCTTCCGCATGCATGCAGGCTCCACACACTTTAACTACCCAGGAATCCTTGCGAAAGGCCAATCAGACAACGAATGGGAGGAGATTTCGCTCACTGATATTGTTGACATGGCTGAGAAGAAAATATTACGTTTTTTATGACCTAGATGTACATTTTACCAGTTGTTACCTACAGTTTATACAAACATTATGGTCATCGACCAGTGGTTGATGTCTCAAACATAATAATAGTGCGTTGGATAATACGATCACATTATGATTCATTAAATAAATAGAACCGAATGTCGGGGCTTTACTGAGTCATATGTAAACATAGTATGAATATTGAAACCTGTAAATTCATCTGAAACTCATGCACATTTTCATTATGTGTTAAAATTGTAATCTTAGTTCAAATGGAACATTATGTATTATTATGTTCAACTGATACATAATTTAAATAAGCATGATGTATCTATTGTCTAATGCCCAGGTGGCATACACAATATCAAAATATAGAACTGTAAAAGTAGGCTGTGTAGTTGACATGGAGATTTCTCCTGTCCAACAACAACCAGACCGTTATTTCAGGCGTGACAATCGATGATAATTGATAATTGTGCTTTAGTCTTAGTCTTAGACATACTAAGTCATATTTATACACACACAATTATTCATATTCATACACACACAATTATGTGATGAAATTTAAAAAGTCATTTAGTGACACAAAAAGTCTAATACTAAATCAAAATTGAATGATTTAAGTCATAATTATGCAATCAAAAATGTCACAATTGTTCCATAAATTGAAATAGACTTAAGAAGCCATGATTATGACATAAAAGGTCAACATCATGAAATACTATTTCATAATCATCACATAAAAAGTAGAAATTATCATAGAAAGACATAACTTTGACTTTTTATTTCATAATAATGGCTTTTTATGCTATAATATAATTTCATAATTTCATAATTTATCCTTTTCATCTCATAAGTATGACCTATAGCATAGCATATCCTAATTTTGGCTTTTTATGGAATAGTTATGACTTTTCAAGTCATAATTTCGACTTAGTATGTCATAATTATGATGTGCCAAAACTTGATTTCTTTTCCACATGTGTTGGAAATGGTCTTCTATAGCCTACTCTTTCACTCTGTCTGAAGAGAACGAATTGAGCGCAATCACGTCAGCTCTTGACAGGTCCAGTGGCACTTGTTTGCTCTCTGGGTTGGCAAACTGCCTGCTGTGGGCGTTGTTTTGAGCTTCATTTGGACAGTGTGAAGCTAGAGGCTCAGGTGATAATGAACTGTTGGGCATCTCTCTTATTTGCAACAGATGCCGGGCTGCGCTGTTGTCAATTGCAGTGGAGGGGGATTGCTTTCAATGACACTCTGCGCTGGCTTTTAATCACTCCGTATTCACCGGAGAGCAAATAAAATGATGGCACTGCTGGATTAGCTACATTTATTCTTTTTTGTTTAAGAGTAAACAGACAAACATAACCATATGTTTGACTGTCAACATTGTAACATGGCTCGTAATATGCATGTTAACTGCTAATTTGCTGCTGATTACATGGTTGATGGGAAATAGAAAATGTATATTTTCAAAGGGATGATGCGGTTTATGTTCAGAATCCACTGGTCTAAAGGAACTAACTGTGTAAAAAAAAAAAAAGTACCTAAAAGCATTCTTAAACATTTCAACAGTATGTACACAAATGTGTAAAAATGTATGACAAGGTAACCACACAAGGCTACTGACTTGCAATAAGAACTGATTTCCAGACTTGTACATTTAGCCATCCTCTTCATAACTAAAATAATAATTGTGAAAGAACTAGGATATTGGGATTCACATCGCTGTCTGTAAAGTGCAGATTCATCCTGAACTGTAATTGGGCTCTCAGTGCGACTAAAATAATCATGTGCCACAGTCTGGCGTTTTGAGGGGTTGCGTCAGTCGACTGCTTGTCTTTGCCTTGTATAGCTGCCTGTCCCAAACCCAGAAGGTAAACAGAAACACTCTCTCTCCTGCAAAATAAGCCAGCCTGGAACATAATATAGCCCTCTCATATGAACACAGACTGAGACTGAGGAAAAATTTAAAGGGATGGAATGAAAAGCAAAAAGAACATAGAAATGATGTGCAGGAATGTGACGTGACTGCAGGGAAGAGGTGTAGACGTGTGGTGGCGATATAAAGAGAAGTGAGAGGCACTAAAGATATGAAAGACGAGACAGAGAGCAGAGTTAATAAGCAATGTGAGTCAGAGGTAATGATGGAAGAAAGGGGCATATGGGGAAAGTTTCAAACCAGATGTCATGGTGAAAGTGAGGGATTCACTGAGAAAGTAAAGTATTTTGTCTGAACAGGCCAAAATGAATGTGCGAATGAAATAAACGGGTTAACATGTTATTCTATGACACTAAATGGAATTATACAAACCATTTTAAACAGCCGTCCTAAACACTGTTTCTGTTTGCTCTTTTTGGGAAAACAATAATTTACTCAAATACCTAATCAAGTAGTTAGTCTACATTTCCAGATCCACTTCTATGCAATGCAATAACAAACACGAAATTCAAAGTTCTGTCATGAAACTCTAAATGATGCAGGCTGATAGGTCCTTAAATTAATCTGCTTGCAATCACATCATTCATAGGGCAGAGCTGATTGGTTCCTACTGTATCAGTAGCCAATGAGCTCGCTCCTCAACCTTCAAGTATTCATGGGTTTCATCAGGTCCCTTTCCACAGGTGTATAAAATCAAGCACCTAGATTATGAATGCAGACTGCATTGTGCTTGATTAATACACCTGTGGAAAGGGACCTGATGAAACCCATGAATAGTCAGCTTTTTCTGTTAGCAGTTGCAGTGTGCTTTTAGACACCCTCCACCTTCCCCAGCTCCACCTGTATAGATCTGCTATGGATAATTCATGTGTGCTATATTGTACAACATTGTCAAAACGATCCCTATTCACACAGATCCACGAAACCGACTAAAAACGCTGTACAGTGCAGGCCAGGCCAGTAGTTGGCGATGTGACTTTGTAAAGAAACACTATGCACCTATAGACTGAACACGTATGCATGCACATGACATCACCGTTTTCACAAATTCGCATTTACATTCTCGTTTCCACAGAGATGATAACGGTATCCTTTTCAAAACGTGCACCTTGAAAAGTTTGTGTTTTCACAGCCCCCAGAATGCTATTGCTGTGTAAATGAACGGCCAAAACGCATAAAAAGGTTTCCATTTTTAGTTAAAAATGGTGTTGTGTAAATGGCCTCTGCATCTTGCTGCGATCTTGGACAAACATTTGAGATATTTCTTTCCTGCGATTTCAAAAAGAACTGCAATGAGCTGGATTAGTGGTTCATCAATGAGAACAGATTGAATGGGTCAGTGTGTCCTGGTCTATCGTCCGTGACTCATTGCGCATGTGTGTGTGCTTATGTCCGTGTGCATCTCTAAATGTGTAATATATATCCACTTCTTTCCCTCTGGTGCTCCATAAATATAGTCGGTGCCGTCAGCTCAATATTCCCCGGCCCGTGCTGGACATGGGTAGCTCACGCCACAGTGTTAATAGCTGGGCTGAACCTTTGTCCTGCCATATAAATAACAGTGGCGTACAGGTGACCCGAACTGATGTCGGGACCAGCGTGGTAATGCGAGACACACGCTCGGTTAAACCTCCAGTGTGGCGTAGACAGGCATGCTGCTTCTGAATTCATGTGCTATTTCCATTTATTAGGTGGGAGTTGGTTTATTCATGCATTCACTACACATATGCAGAAGCTGCCAATGCATATGGCGATTATGTGGACTATCATGGAGTTACACTTAAATCGCTATACGGAGGGGATGAAATTTAATGGAACATCAGGCTACTCATCAAATAATAAATACTGGAAACGGTGATGATTTTATGATCATACCTGTATGGTTATTATCTTTAAGCTTCCACTCTAGAAAAAAGTATAGGCCTACCATTATAACAAACCAATTAGCCCATTGCAAAAAACAAAAAAACAAAAAAACAATACAGTCAACAAAACTTTTGCAACAAATTATAAATAATGTTTTTTTAATAAAGCAAGCTTTCTTTATATTGATTTGTGCGATTATGAAGACTCAGATAAAGTCAAGTGGTCCACAGACTGAAGATTTTACTAAAACTTAATAAAATATTTATATGAATACAAATTTGTGGTCCCTTTGAAACATTGATTAATATCATCAGCAAAACTAAAAGTATTATTAAAATTACACTTAAAGCAATTATATTAATTTCTTTCAATTATTCTATTTTAATTATAGGAATATAACTTTCTTCCAATTCTGTATTCTCTGCCACCTCAATTTAAATTCAGCAATTGGAGTGGAATTTACAAAGGTCTATATTTAATTCAGTTTAAAAGCGTGCACAACCCTGCGGGGTGCACAAATCCAAACCAAAGCAAAGTTATTAACAATGAATGTTACTGCAGTTCGAGGTAGAATGTATGGTTACACTTTATTTTGATGGTCCCTTTAACACATTCTGTTGACTATATAAGTAACTACGATTTTTGCCTCAATAAACTCCTAATTACTGCTTATTTATATTTAGTTATGTAGTTGTTAAGGATATTGGGTAGGTATTTGGTATAGAGCTGGGTGATTTTTTCCCCTAAAAAAATCTGCGATTTTTAAAAATAAAAATACGATTCGATTGGCGAATGCAAAATGTATGGATTGTACGCTATACCGAAGAGGGGGAGAATTTTTTTATTTTTTTTTTGAAAATATGAATCGATCTGACCTACCAACTCGATTTTTAAATCAAATAGATTTTTTTTCCCAGCCCTATTAGGTAGGTATTGGGTATGATTAAGGGATGTAGAATATGATCATGCAGAATAAGGCATTAATATGTGCTTTAGTATAAACAGCCAATATCCTAGTAATATGCATGCTAATAAGAATTGGACCCTAAACTAAAGTGTTACCATTATTTGGATCAGTTTTCTAAAGAGCTTTTGAGGTTTTTGTAAGGTTTTTGATAGTAATGACTCAAGTGTTACTACATACTTCAAAAGGACTTACTAACTAATGTGAAAAGCATGATAACTCACTAGTTTGATGGACGAACGGACGGATGGACAGACAGACAGACAGACAGACAGACAGCCAAAGAAAGTGAGTGAGAGCTGAAGGTGGTGACTCATTTGCTCTTTGTTTCATTAAGATGGTAATAATGTAATTTTCTTAAATGTGCAGCTGAAGGGACAGTCTCAGGTGGACACATCCACTCATCCAGAGCCATCGGCTACAACAGAGACCTGTCTCACTCCTCAAAGAATATGTTCCTGGCTTATTAACAACAGCACAAACGTACATCTCCCTCTTTGCTTTTGGGCATAGAATCTATATTCCCTCATATTTCAGTAGGTTTGGAGTGGTTATGTAGATTTCTAATAACCCGAATTACCAGACATGTATTTGAGGTGGCAGCTTTTGACACATTTATAATTCAAAACATTCACCATATATAATGCTGTAAGCCGTCGGGTTCGGCACTGCGCCACAAATCACTTCGGAAGCTGAAACCGCTTTATGGATGCTGCAGTTTCCAGAGCTGTGCAGCATATAACCAAGTGCATACAACAAAAATACTTCATATGGCATTGATACTATAGATCGGTGGCAATGTTCGCTAGCTTGAAAGCTTTCCTCTCTGAGCTTAAATGGTCTCAAACAAAGACTTCAAGTGGATTAAAAATGTCAGCACATTAAAAACACTTTCCTGCTCCAGAACACATGCTGCTATACATTACAGGCTGTGTGTTGCCTTGAAGCTGAAATGTGCAGTTTAAGCACGACTAGTGGCACCAAATGGAATTGAAAAAAAGAAAAAAAGTACAACTGTAAAAAAGAAAAAGAGAAGAAATGTTTCCCTTAACACTTTCCCCATCTTCCATTGGTCAGAACAGTTCCTTCCCAACCTCATGCCATTAATGATGCCATCCCAACACACACACACACACACACACACACACACACACACACACACACACACACACACACACACTGCGAGACCGCAGCACCTTTACGGTATTACTCCGCCGCTTCTTCTTCTGCTTCTTCTGTGTATTCAATGAAATGCCAGTGGTTTGCTTGCAATTGGCAAAGGTGCATTATCACCACCAACTGGGCTGGAGAGTCTATTATTCAAGCTCTCAACGGAAGAATGTACGGGTGTGAGGCGTTTGGAAAAATAGGTCCACAGTTTTACAACGAATGGTAAAACACCTGTTTGAAAGCATCTTTTGCAGCGATTTTTGTGTGAGCATATCAGTGAACACCCCTGACCACTCGGTGAGTTTCACGTCTTTGTAAATGAACGATTTTTCCAGTGCACCTATGCAACCGTTGTATAGGTGGGGGGTGCTACCACAAAAACCTAAAATTCTCGGGACAGCAGCATTTGTCCAAATTTCAATCTTAACCATTGTATTTCATCAGAAACTATCTGAAAACAGGGCTTGAAGTGTAAAATACCGAACTTGTCCTTTAAATACAAAACATGTATGACTCACTTTAACTGTGCGTTACGGTCTGTTTCTCAGCTCCGCTTACTTTCCCTGTGTGTCATGCTCTATACTGACTATGTTGCAGTAGGGGCAAAAAAACTGCCCTAAAACATCATTAATCATTGATGAGTGTCAAAATATGATAAACGTTGCTTGCTGAGCAATTTATGAGTTGCACCCTGGTGCTGGTTTGTATCCAGATTGGCTCTGAATTACCATCAAAACGCAGGAGACACAGGGGTGAATTTGATTGATATGTGACGGCCTCAGAGTTCCAGCTAAATGCTAAAAAGGAGAAACAAAAGCCAGCAGAGTTAGTTCAGATGGTGTAAACTGAGTACTGTAACATGCTGAATGCAATGCATATTTCAATTGTGTATTAGGATCCTTCAGGAACTCATTAATGAGAGTTGTCCAGAAGCCTTCCTCTTCCGCAGCACTCGGATCACTTCTGGATAAAACACCTTGTTTAGGGTTTCCTACAGTAAAAACATGCATTGGTTATGGTTCATTAAATAGCAATGGTAAACATTAGTATGGCTAGTATATAAATGTGCAAATGTTCCTTTACCTGCAGTTCAAAGTCGTTCATAAGCAAGAAAGAGCTGCTTGATCATTGACAAACAATAGAAGATATTTGCAAGCTTTGTTTCTAATAGTACATTGTAGACGTACACTCTTTTTATTTTCTGTCTTATAAAGTATCATGTTATACTAGTGTAAGAAACAATGGCAAATGTTTTAGTGGGTGAGTGCTGTCTAAATAAATCACAAGCCATTTTAGAACTTTTCCCAAACCCGTATGACCAACAACAACAACAAAAATGTCATTGGTTGTTTTGATTCTAAAGAGCTGATAGAAAACACACATGAGATGATTTCTTACATATTATCTGGGAAAATTACTCTTAGGTAGGTATATGGTTCTCTTCACCAGTGGACAAGAATGGATCAAAAACATCTTAAAAAAAACCTTTTTTTTAAACAGATTTTTTGGGAGGTTTGCAGTAAGAACCTGAGTCTGCAATGGGAGTACAGCAGAAGAGATCACAAAAAAGCTGCCCGGCTACATTTTACAGTACTTCTTGATTTTGGGGGGAGGTTTCATACTAAATAAACCATCCTCTGAGATTTAGCCTCTCACTCTCTCTGTACTGCAGTTTGCAGCTCCTTGTAGGCAAGAAATGGGCTGTGCAACTAGGCCAGGATTCGTCACCGGAATTGAGTTTGAATACTTCCTTCTCAGGAAGTATTTATTTTCCCGAGGAACATAATTTACGTGAGCATGAAAAGGCTGGGTGAATGTCTGGTTAGTGCACACTAATGTGGAAGTATGGAAGTCTGTGTGATTCTCGCCTGCAGGTCTTCCGTCTGTCAACCAAAGAGAGGATTAGCTCAGGGATTTTTGTTCTTCGAAATAAAATGTAGGACAAATCGACTTTCATATCCTTGGCTAAATAATCTGTTCCACCTCACTTTCCCGCAGGATATGAGACAACAAGGGGAAATTATAAATTTACTGCAGAAATACAGCACGTTTGGAGAGGAATGTTATTTTAATTCACAGTGGGCAGCGAACAAGCCACAGGATTCTGTAACTTGGTGTTTGCTTTGAGTTTTATTAGAAGCTTATCAAAATATGGGGTCATTTTCAGTGCAGTATATTGAAATTCATATGGAGAGTTTCATTTAATCATAACTCTGGGACACTAATTACTGTAGTTGTATAACAACAGCCTTAATCAGTAAAGCATATAATTTTGAGTGAATATATGTTAATCTACTTCACTGTACAATTCAAGTTATTGCATTACTCACAAAGCGATCACCCATGTACCATATGAGTACTTGAACCTTACCAGAAAATACAATGAGCATTTAGCACTTGGTTATAAAGTGCTCCTATTATGCTTTTTCGAATATTACATTTCATGCAGTGTGTAATACAGCCGTTTGTGAATGTAAAAGGTCTGCAAAGTTTTAAAGATCGCTCAACAAATAAAGTTGTCTCCTAAAAGAAAGAAATGATTCTGAACTTCTGAAACGAGTCTTCAGCAATTTCAGTCTCACTTCCTGTTACAGATATGGTAATGTGTTAATTATTAATTAAATATGAATTATAATAATACACATTTTGGTTGCCACTTGATGTCCACGGTAAAACAGGTCCTGAAGCTACATTTTACTCACGGTTTTCTCGTTGTGACTCATGTGGAATTTTGTTTCGACTGGAATCCACATTTTGGTTAGCACTACAAAGGCAAGATGAGATATAGGAAAGAATGAGAAACAGCACATCATTTCACACGGTGGAAGATATAACAGCATATTGAATTTACGGTGGGCAGATATTTAAATGACAGTACTGAATGAAACTTACTATGTTACAAAGACCTCCTAACTTCATCTGGAAATGTTTTGTTTTTGTCTAAAAACGCATCAATATATTTCCATCACAAACAATACTAAAATCCACTGGAAGATTGATCAAGGCCACGTTCAAATCTTTTTCCAGGACGTGATAAAAGTTTTAACATATTTTGCAAAAGATAAACGTGTTTGGATGCTTTACCCAGAGCTCCTTATGGTTTCCACATTCGACCATCAAGTAGGGATGGTTTGATTAAAGAATCCATAATGTAATCTGTGGAATAAACCTGAATCCTGATACCACCCAAACAAGAAATAAAAAAATATAATGGTGATGTACCTGCCATCAGCAGAACAAATGTCCCTTTGGGGACTCTGTCACTAGCCGTTCAATCTGTCTCTGTCTGCCATTTAAAGAGGAAGATGATGAAGGGCCCAAGGGGGAAGAAGAAGAGGATGAAGAGACAAAATGATAACAGTGACATTTTGAAGTACTTGTGTGTCTTGCTGGATCAGTCCCTAATGATTTGATTCATGTTGAAAAGTGATTGTACTCAATGTCATACACAAACTCCAGGTTTGGATACCAGAGGCCTCTCCGGAAAGAGTTTCAGCGTCTGATCAGATACGGAGAAATCTGACACTCCTGATGCGCTCTCGTCGTAACAAAATACACATTGAATGGCTAATGACATCGTGAAATTCAAGCTCTTCGTGCATCTTCTCAAATCAGATGATGTAAAGTCCATTTCCTCACTCTTGAAGAGCTTTATTAGCTGGTAAAAAAGTGCACTGGATTTTACATGACATGATTTTTAAAACGATAATTAAAAATTCTGTCATTTACATGTTAGTCAAAAGTTAGTTTTTTTTCTCTCTCCGTACAATGAGAGTTCAATGTTGTTTTGACCTTTGAATCAGACACATTTAAACTGACAGTAAGAATAATGCTTACTTTTATTTCATTACCTTCCACTGGACTCAAACTATTATTATTATATTAGAACAAGATGGTAAAATTTAAATTAAATGACTAAAATCTACACATAGAAACAAAATGGAAAAATTATTCAAATTAAATGATTAAAGGGGTGGTTTACTGCTTTTTTTCTTTGCATGATTGTGTTTATGGGGTGCAATATAACATGTCTTCGTGTTTCTTTTTGTTTTTTTTGTCTTATTTTTCATAAATTTCACCTTTATTGTAAGCCGCTTTCTCCTCTGTCATTTGAACGACCGGTTGACTTCCTGATTCTATGAAACCACTCCCTCGGAAACAGGCAATGGGCTCAGATTGGTTAGTTGGGCCGGTGTGTTGTAATTGGCTAAACTGCGTAGTGCATGTTGTCCGGAAACTTCACGCCCATAACCTTTACGGGCGAAAGTTGCATGTGCTCCGGTCAAATGTAAATAATGGTGTCAATACTGCCGTATCAGTTTGAGCAGGAATCAGACCCAGAAAGCGGCAATGAAGAGAGTCAAGCAACCTCCGCAAACACGGCTCTTACAAAACGTTTCTGAATGGTACATTTTTTTATTATTATTATTCTATTCTATTCTATTCTAATCTACTATTATTATTATATAAGAATTTCGATACGCTGTTACTTGAAAATGCTACTGCTGCTTGTTAGCTTTTGAGATACGGTTTTCTCCTGATTAAACATTTAATATAACTGAATAAATGACTGAGTAATACCGTTTTTTAAAGTTATTGTTTTAACTTCAGCAGCTGAAGTTTGCTGTTGCGATTACATATCATTTTTTGAACTTTATACACGTTTGTCTTATACACACAAAATAGCATCGAACTAACTGGCTATAAACAAACAGCGTTGGCATTGGTTTACGTTCTTGATCAAATCGAAAAATTACGTCATAAAATATACATGGAAAATACATTTACAAAATTTGTACATAATTACAAATTCAGGTCCAAAATGTTTGTACGTGTAAGTGGCTACTAAAGCCAGCGCTGGCATTTGTTTACGTCCTTGATAAAACTAAAACATTACGTCTGAAATTATACATGCAAACATTATAAAGTCTTACTTACAGGTTGTGGCCCAACAACTGCTGCCTCTGGTTTTAAAGTTGGAACTGCTTCATGTTTTAGTAACAGTTTCTTGTTGAATCCGGCATTGAATTCGTGGAGATTCTGGAAGCTGTCTTCCGTAAAATGCGCAGCACAGAGAGCTATTACGATTGAAATTTTCAGGAACATAATCAAACATAAATTTTAGCCATTGTTGACGAACTACAGCGTCCGAATGAAGCCCGAACACAGAAGACCTGGCAGCGGGGTGAAAATAACACACTTTCGACGGCATGGCTACAGCTCTCCACTATAGGCCTAACTCTTCCTCTTCGACAAAGCCGCAGAAATATGGCCATGCCCCCTTTTTTGCATGGGTTAGTTACGTATAAAACCCGGGAAGTATCTCGTTGTAGTCCCATTCGAGTCGTTTTTGTAGGCATTAAACTTCCTGATTTTTAAAAGAGGATATCTCTGCTTACGTTGAACTTTCAGCGCAGCAACTTTGCAGATACTGTTCATGCACCAACAGCAACATTACACACCATTTAAAATGAAAAAAGTGAAATCACAATCAACCACCCCTTTAAAAACCACACCTGAAAAAAGAAAAAACAGCAGTAAGGCTGCCAAGACATTATCAAACAAAATAACATTAAATACCGTGGGTTTCTTAAAGTTGCCCTAAAATATAACATGTATTTTTACACATACATGTATTTCATATACAGTATACCTCCCACCAATACTCTATATACTGTTCAAATATTGCATACTGTATACACTTTTCAATAAACACTGTGGTATCACATATCTTTCGCTTTCTTTCACATACACTAACCAATCAAGAGTTTGGGTTTGGTAAAAAACATTTTTTTTTAATGTTTTTGAAAGAAATCTCTTATGCTCACCAAGGCTGAATTTATTTTATATTAATACAGAAAAAATATATATATATTGTGAAATATTCATCTTTTAAAAAGTAAAATTTCAGCATCATTTCTCCAGTCTTCAGTGTCACATGATCCTACAGAAATAATTTGAGAAACTCAAGAAACGTGATTTTTTCCCCCCTAAATAGAAAATAGTTTAAACGAACAGTATGTTTTTTCTTTCTAACATTGTAAAAAGTATTTACTAACCTGTGAATATTCATTTATTTAAAAAACTAAAAAAACAAAACAATAAAATCTTACTGACCCCAAACTTTTGAACGGTAGTGTATATTCCAGATGTTTTGTGGTGCTATGCACTTATAATGCAAAGTAATTTATTGATTGGAGTATTACTGTAAAATCGGTCATGATTAAAACTCCACCAGCTGTGTTTAGATGCCTTCTATGTTTTTGTCATGTGTGTGAACAGGACTCATAGCAGAAAATGGGAACCCACCCACTGTGTCACATGCCATGCAGTTTGTAGCTTGCGATTCCATTATTAAGCCTTTTGATCAGAGCCTCTATTGGCACTAATGCATCTGACTATTCACAGGCTCCATTAATCAAATATGTCCTTTGCATAGAAATGTCATTGGCTCGGGGCATTCGTTTTGAGATATTTTTCCACGCTGAATTATTCAAATTATAATCCTGGCCCTTTGAAAAAATATGTGGAGGGGAATGTACACTGCACGATAAAATATTCATGGCTGCTGAAGAAACTAGGGACTGCATTCATTCTCCGAGGTTTTAATATGCAAACCACTGGACAGTGTTCAGAAATGTAAGCCATCTGATGCGCTTGTTTATCACGCTGTGTATGAAACAAAACGAGTTACATTGCTCTCTGGTGATGTGTGACCTCTGGAAGTGTGTGTGTGCGTGCGTCAGTGTTTATTGGACCAGACAGTCTATTGGCATTATGCAAATATTCAGCAAACACAAATACAGGCGCATCGCTTTACTAGGGCATTATCACTTTGTAAATTGCTTCCTTTAAGAAAAGCGTAATTTCTCCCCTACAAATCACTCTGTTAAAAGAAGTACTTCAAACGCAATACATAATTTAGCCTTTTTTAAATAATACATCCGTGCCTGCCCACTCTTCAAATATATTTCCTCTTTCGTCTCTGCATCCCTGCGGATCTATGCCTGTAATATTCACAAATGTTATAATAAACTGTTAAATTCCTCTTTGCGTTGAGAGTTTGGAACAAACAGTGTTCTTCAGGGAAACGTATGGATACGGGGGAACGGAAAGTTCAAACTGGTTTGCGGGTTCTTTGAGGTGATTCTTAAGATTGTGGTAAGTCTGAGATAACACACCGCGAGAGAGAAGCTGTAACTTTTGTGAGAAGTTTAGCTAGGACCTCATTAATTAAAGCAAACATACGTAGAAACCCAGAGATAACTAAGTATTAAGTGTTGATAACTCTTCCCAAACCGCTTGTGCAATCAACACAGATCAGGGCTCCAGACTAACTTTTTTTATTAGGAGCGCTGTAGCCCCTGACTTAAAATTTTAGGAGCGCAAGCAGAAAATTTAGGGGCACATCTTAAATCACCTTGCAATGCAATTATTCACATTTCCCCCAAAAATAACTGTATTACTGACAAATGCTTTGATAATAAATAGACTTAACGTACAGAAATTACAATGTGCAGTTTTATTTTAAGTTCAGAGGGCTCCAGACTAACATTTGAGGGCAGCGGCACTAAGTTCTATAGAAAGTATCTGGTAGCACTGTGGGATGACAAAGCACTGAGCTTAATTTGAGGTGTAGATAAAATTAACTTGAACTATTATCATTCATAATGTCTTAATATTAATTCAATAGCAAAATGAGTGACAAAATAGATATTAGGGATTGAAAATAGCCAATAAGCGCCCTCAGCAGCTATGTTTACAATGGTAATTTAATTTAATTTTTTTTTTTTAAATAAGTGTGAGTTTTCCTACTTCTTGAAACTTTTAGTTTTATAAATAGAGACAATCTTTAAAGATTGAACAAAAAATGTTTTGGTCAACACATTAAAAATAACATTTAAATATGATATTATAGTTTTGAAGTGCTGGAAAAAGATATGTGTAGGCTACTGTTATAACCACAGTATACCGTTACAGTTAGTGTTACTACATTAAATCCATGGTGAATGTTGCTGATCTGTGGACCTAAAGCCTTCTATAACTTGTTCGTTCATGGCACATGTTTCTCCTGGTTTCCACGTTAGCGCTGTTTGATCTGATATGGTTTATAACAGAGAATTCTGCGTTGAATCTGAATGTTTCTCACTGGATCTCGCAACGATGTTATTAATTCTGTCGCGAACTCAATGGATTTCTTCACTGGATGTCCACGATGTAACAGTGTTGCGTGATCGAGATCCGCCCGCGACTGGCGAGAGAAGCTCTGCGCTGTCTATTATTGGTTCGAACTATTAAACGGTCCGTGACGCAGAAATGAGTAGCGCAGTTTTTTTCCGCTTTCATTTTGTTTTGATTTATTAACATGTCACGGAATACTCTATGCTTGAGGCTGAGAATGTGTCTAACTAGCATATTGTGTTTAAACTGCGAAGTGCCTGCACTGTCTGCAAACTTCGTTTTCCCCGCAGTTCTGGGATAGCGACTGCAACATTCGCAGTTCATTAAGTTCGTCTCCTTACAGTACCTCAACCAGCTGAATTCTCGCAGCCAGTCTTCCCGAAAATGGTGGGTTCGGGCCTTTATCACCTCACAATCCTCTGATTCTGAATCATCATCCGGCTGTGTCTGTGACATTGATATTTGTCTCCGTCTCCTTCCCACGGACGTTTACGCGCGCTCGATTATCTCTAGGACCCTCCCCCTCCACACATTAGCCAGTTACAGTGGCCATTCCCAATTCTTCTCACACTCATTGGCCTGCCACACATTCCGGATTCATTGACGCGCCCCTTCCGTTTAACGTGTAAAAACAAAACAAATTTACTGGTCGCACATGTGCGACTGGATGAAAAATTCAGTCGCACACTCTCAAATTTTGGTCGCAAAATGCGACCATTTGGTCGCAGTCTGGAGCCCTGCAGATGCTAGAATTCATGCAGCTTATTCTTTCCAAAGCAATCAGATATGGATTGTGGATCTTTGTTGATCTTGGAACAACATTCCAATCAGCCAATCAGATTTGAGGGACACATTTACAGTTTGTCAAGTTAAGGCTTAAAGGTGAACTAAGTAACTTTTTTACCTTAACCGAACAGCTTCGGAGTCATTGGAATAGTTATGACTTTTTTCGGGTTGAATGGTGGTCGTCTCGCACCCTAAACTCGCATTGCTAAACATTCAGCGCTTGTGAGCGGAAAAAACACACTTGCAACTTTGGGCCATCGGGCCGCCGGCCTCAGCGTCAGGAAGTATCGCGTGATATCAGGTCTCGCGATGTAACGAATTGCTTTACGGTACTGCACACATACACTATCTAAACATTTATATATGCTAGCCTTCTGTGTATCATATAGTACATATCTCAGTGGACATGGCTCTGTGCGTTTGCCGGCTTCTTTGAAAACAAATGCACCTGACGAGCGGGAGAAGATGGGAGGGGGGAGAGTCGCCAACGAGTTTTGACGACAGTGTTGTCAAATATCTTTTCCGAAGCTGTAGGGGGAGCTCTATAGAGAAACCCTCGAGCAAAAAGCTAAGAAATCGGCAAAGCTGCTTAGTTCTGCTTTAAAACCAGGGTTACCACACCAGTGTTATTCACCTATCATTGCCCTCTGATTTGGTACGGTTAGGTTTAGGGGTAAGGGATAAGGTTAGGATTAAATTATCGGACAGGAATGTTGTTCAAGGATCATCAAAATATGTTGATTTGAGAACTAAGCAAAATCAGGACATGCATGCAGAACAATGCAGCATCGTGCTAGCTAAATAGCAACCAGAACACTGTAGAAACATACACTACATACACATACACTACCGTTTAAATATTTACTTATTTATTTAAGATATTAATACTTTTATTCAGCAAGGATGCATTCAATTCATCAAAAGAAGCGGTAAAGATGTTTCAAAGTTAAAAAAGGATGCTTCTGAACTTTCTATTCACCAAAGAATCCTGAAAAAAACATGTATCCGGGTTTCCTTAAAAACATCAAGCAGCAAAAATGTTTCGAACAAACTGAATTATTTCAACACATATTAAAGATTTCTGAAGGATATTTGACATTGAAAACAATAATAACATTTCACAATATGACTTTTTACTGAAGCAAACTATTTAAACTAACACAAAAACTTCATATTGGAAACCACTATATTTAGTGATAAATATCATATCAAATAATATAAATACTAAATAATATCAAAATAAATGTAATTAGGCTATTTTACACTATGTATGAATCTGCTAAACATTGCTAATTTGATATATCTGAAGTGCTTTATTGTCAACCACCTACCACTCTTGGTGAATTAAGTGATATAGAAATGCCAGGGCATCAACTCTTCACTGTGTTTATTTGTGTAGTGCTCAAGTTTTGCAAAGAGACCGGTGGGTAAACATCCCTGTCCAAATTCCATGAAGAGATGTTTGGATCAATGCCTCCTCCCTATGCCGCTTGCAGTGCCCTTTGGTCTGAGTGAACTATATGATTCGGTTTCTCACTTATTATGGCCAACACGTAATAACCATAATCTCTAACCTTTTCTCCCAGTGTACTTGCTTTATATGTTTATGCGTGAGCTCCTACAAAAAAGGACTTTAATAACTTCTTCTCTTCCCCAGTTTGAAACAGAAATCAAACTTAAAAGGTAACATTTCTGTTGAAAGGTAGAGGCAATGTGCTTCAGAAAGCTCGCCCTTTTGAGGCCAACAGATCTAATCCCGATTTTCACGCCCGCACAGCATGACTCCCGATGTCTTGAATGCAGCGCTGAGGGCAGAGCGCATGCCTCTGGAATACCAAATTCACAAACCACGTCTTTCATGACATTCAATTGAACGCTGAAAGAAAGAAAATAAGGTTTGAATGTGCTACTATTAATATAATCATTGATTAAAGGAACAGTTTACCCAAAAATAAAAAGTCTGCTTTGTTTTTCCTGTAGAATATTTGTATACACTCTTAGAAATAAAGGTTATTTATTGGCATTGATGGATCCTTGACGAACCTCCAACATCCATGGAATTGCACAAAAGGTTCTTTATAATGGAATGGGGTATTAAAGAGGTCCTATTATGCTTTTATTTACTTTTTTAGTGCAATGTTTCTGTGTGAGCATGAAACAAGTTCTCTCTCCAAAGGGAGATAAGCACAGTAAGCCTTGATTGAACTCCCTGAAACGCCTCCATTGTAGTCTTGAGTTTTTTGGGGGGACAGAACACGTCACAGTATTCCTCATTTAAGTAATTCCTGCTCAAGGCATATGCAAAAATGGGGCGGGGCCTGGTTGAGTTGCATTAGTTGTGTGTTGATACTTGTGGTGGTAAGGGGTGTGACATTTCTGAAATTGACCAATCACAACAAGGAGGGGCTTCATAGAAACAGGAACTAAACAGAGCGTTACTGACAGACTGGGAAGAGAGGAGCTGCAACAATGTAAAATATGTGAAAAGTAATGTTGAAGAATGCTGAAGAATCTTCATGCAGTGGCTCTTTCCAACCACAAAAAAAAAAAAAAAAAAAACTTTTTTCTCAGAATTACAAGATATAAACTCGCAATTGCGTGTTATAAAGTCAGAATTGCGTGATTTAAAGTTCAGTTGCGTGTAATAAAGTCAGAATTGCGTGATGTAAAGTTACAATTGCATGTTATAAAGTCAGAATTGCGTGTTATACAGTCAGAATTGCGTGATGTAAAGTTACAATTGCGTGTTATACAGTCAGAATTGCGTGATGTAAAGTTACAATTGCGTGTTATACAGTCAGAATTGCGTGATGTAAAGTTACAATTGCGTGTTATACAGTCAGAATTGCGTGATGTAAAGTTACAATTGCGTGTTATACAGTCAGAATGGCGTGATGTAAAGTTACAATTGCGTGTTATACAGTCAGAATGGCGTGATGTAAAGTTACAATTGCGTGTTATACAGTCAGAATTGCGTGATGTAAAGTTACAATTGCGTGTTATACAGTCAGAATTGCGTGATGTAAAGTTACAATTGCGTGTTATACAGTCAGAATTGCGTGATGTAAAGTTACAATTGCGTGATGTAAAGTTACAATTGCGTGTTATACAGTCAGAATGGCGTGATGTAAAGTTACAATTGCGTGTTATACAGTCAGAATGGCGTGATGTAAAGTTACAATTGCGTGTTATACAGTCAGAATTGCGTGATGTAAAGTTACAATTGCGTGTTATACAGTCAGAATTGCGTGATGTAAAGTTACAATTGCGTGTTATACAGTCAGAATTGCGTGATGTAAAGTTACAATTGCATGTTCAGAATTGCGTGATGTAAAGTTACAATTGCGTGTTATACAGTCAGAATGGCGTGATGTAAAGTTACAATTGCGTGTTATACAGTCAGAATTGCGTGATGTAAAGTTACAATTGCGTGTTATACAGTCAGAATTGCGTGATGTAAAGTTACAATTGCGTGATGTAAAGTTACAATTGCGTGTTATACAGTCAGAATTGCGTGATGTAAAGTTACAATTGCATGTTCAGAATTGCGTGATGTAAAGTTACAATTGCGTGTTATACAGTCAGAATGGCGTGATGTAAAGTTACAATTGCGTGTTATACAGTCAGAATTGCGTGATGTAAAGTTACAATTGCGTGTTATACAGTCAGAATTGCGTGATGTAAAGTTACAATTGCGTGATGTAAAGTTACAATTGCGTGTTATACAGTCAGAATTGCGTGATGTAAAGTTACAATTGCGTGTTATACAGTCAGAATTGCGTGATGTAAAGTTACAATTGCGTGTTATACAGTCAGAATTGCATGATGTAAAGTTACAATTGCGTGTTATAAAGTCAGAATTGTGAGATCAAAATTCACAATTTTCTTATTTCTTTTTTATTCTGTGGCGGGAAACAAGCTTTCATAGAGCAAACTCCAAAAAGGTGAGCGGTAAGTCTTCTATGCATGGGATTGCTTTGTGCAAGGAACAAACGTTTTTTGGGTAAATATTCCTTTAACTAGCAAAACTATCATTTTCATGTTTTATGGGGACTTTCCATAGACATAATGATTTTTATACTGTGTATTCTATCCCCTCACACTAACCCTACCCATTACAGAAAACCATCTGCATTTTCTAAAAACATCACTTAGTATGATTTATAAGCTGTTTTCCTCATGGGGAAACACACACACACACACACACACACACACACACACACACAACACACACACACACACACACACACACACACACACACACACACACACACACACACACACACACACACACACACACACACACACACACACACACACACACACACACACACACATTAGCTCTCTTCCAAAACTTAGCGAGCAGCATTTTAACACCATAGTCACAATCTATACACAAACACATTTTAATGCTATACCTCAATACCTAGTTTTGGCCAAATTCCAAGGCATCAAATTGCACATCGTGGTGAACACAATCCCAGAATGCACTGCGATGAGGAAAATACAAGATGGTGAAAAAAAGAGATAAATGTTATTTTAAATATACTCAAATTTAATTTAAATACTGAATGAAACTGAAACTGAATAATATTTGTGTGTGCTACAACCGTACATACGTTTGGGAATCTGAATTTCAAGCAAAAAATATGAATTCAAAGTTTAAAAGAACAGTATTTTATTTCAAATATATACTGTTCTTTTAACATTTGTATTCATATTTCTGCTTACAATTCAGCTTTTCCATCACAGGAATAAAAGGCATTTTAAAATTTGTAAATCTAAAATTGCATAAAAGTATTAATTTTCCTTAAAAAAACTAAATACTGACCCCAAACTTTTAAAAAAGTGATGTAGAATGTCCAAAAATAATGTCTAGACAGGTAGTACACTGCTTTTGAGAAACACCCTGTTTTCTTGAGAAATAAAATGATTGATTTCTATAGTCCGGCTCGCTGGCTGAAACAGAGCCTCATTTTTAACAAATCACCATTTTGCTGACTCCAGAAGTTCCTGCTGTTGAGCGGCTTGAATTCGCTTGAGCTCTGGCAACCCGGAGTACAGTAATAACAGTTGTCGAAGTCAAACCCAAATTTGAAACAGCTATACAAACTTTCATTCAGTCTTGTTAACACGAAATCTCAGAGGTGATTACCAAAAGAAAATGTCTAGGTTTCTTACCGGGATATGATAAAGAGAACAAGCCAGGGTACAGAAAGAGGAAAGTGTAACACTCAGCAGATCTACTCAAGCAGAAAGTAAAGCCTGTCAGGATTACCACACAGAACACACACACACACACACACACACACACACACACACACACACACACACACACACACACACACACACACACACACACACACACACACACACACACACACACACACACACACACACACACACACACACACACACACACACACACTTCCCCTTCTCCCTCATGTCAAGATAAACAACACTGCATCATACTGTACACTTTACTGCCAAAATGATTCACAGCGAATATAACACTTGTATGCTTTCTTAAAATATTCAAAGTACATATTTATGCACACTTTTATTTATATTTACTTACTATGACTTAATAGTAGACTACCAGTCAAAAACTTGGACGCACTTGACTGAATTGATGTTCTTCATGACATAAAACCCTTTTAATCGAAAGGTTCATGTTTAAATGCTTGCAGTTCTTTTGGTAGACACATATAACTAGATGAGTGTCTTTACAAAACTTTACTTTTTAAATGAATTTGAAGCATATGGTAAAGGAAAAGCAGCCAATGGTTATTGCTTAGTTTTGATAGCTTCTATAATGTGGTCTTCTAGTGTACACTACTGTTCAAAATACTTTTTTGATAAATACATTAATCATTTTATTCAGCAAGGTTGGTTTAAAATGATCAAAAGTAACAACAACATTTGTAATGTCATAAAATATTTCTATTTCAAATAAATGTTGTTGATCTTTTATCAAAGAATCTTACAAAAATGCATCACAGTATCACTGTTTCCACAAAAATATTCATAGCATCAGAATATTAGAATGATTTCTGAAGGATCATGTGACAATGAAGAATGTAATAATGCGGAAAATTAAGTTTTGTCATGAATAAACTACATTTTATAGATAGATTAGATATATTAAATAGAAAACAGTTACTTTAAATCACAATAATATTTCTAAATTGTACAGTTTTTAGTGTATTTTTTTATAAAATAAATGAAGCCTTGGTGACCATATGAGACTTCATTCAAAAACAATGTAGATATTGAAATGAGAAGTTTACAGTGCAGTTTAAAATGTATAAACTGCATTTTGCCATTTCTTTTAATTATTATTATTTATGAACATGTTATGACCTCATTAAATGAAAGACAATTATATATGTGTTCTTTAAAAATCATTTGTCACAGCGCAGGACCTTTAACAATGAATTAGTAAAAGTTAAAACGTGATTAAAAATGGTGAAAAACTTCCGAGCAGCCGCAGGACAAAAGATAAACACTTTCACTCATAAATTAATGCAAATTTAAAGAGGTAGTCCAAGTCCACCCCAAAATAATAATTCTGTCATAATTTACTCACCCTTGTGTTATTCCAAACCTGTATAACTCACACACACACACTAACACACACACACACACACACACACACACACACACACACGCATGCACACACACACGCACGCACGCACGCACGCACGCACACACACACACACACACACACACACACACTTACTTGTATTCTTACAATCTTTACAATGGATATCCTGTAAAAGATAGCCCAAGCTAGCCACCAGCATCATTCAAAAGCACAAGAAACACATACATTCTCTCTGACACATGCAGAAATGATGAAATATTCATAACCTTCTCACTTCATTCATGTAGTCACTATAAACTAGGAACCTGGGGAATATGGACAGAGACTGAGAAAGTGGAAAACAGAGTGTGTATCTTCTTAAGTGTCCAGTGGGAGTCCCACACTCATAAAAAATAAACAGTGTCCTGTAATCACAGTCATGAAGCAGAACATACTTTATATGATGGAATCCACTGCTCTGGTCCAACACAGAGTGAGTTGCCTACGTACTCCTCAACGGGACACGCTCAAGAAAAAACACTGGTGGGCTTCATTATGATGCTTCGTGAGAAACTGCATGTATTCTTTAGGGGTAGGAAATCCAAGATGGCTGATTAGACAAGACAAATTATTATAATATACTTGTGTATCATTCAGTACATGCAAATTGTTGTTATAAATAGCTAGATCGAATGTAAAATGGACTTTTAACTTGTTTGATGTAGTGACATGCTACCTTAGCTAAGCAATCAGTCTTAGGTTTTGAGAAAGAGCCTGTATACTATAAAGGGAGCAATTATGGAAATGTTTATGCACAATAATTTAAATGCTTTTAGGCAGATCTGGGTTTTGAAGATGATTTTTAGGACCAATTTCACATTAAAATGTAATGATGCAGTGGAGAGAAGCCTGACGTAACATTCAATGTGTCAGTCTAATATATACCAGTGGGAGATATAGTGTGTGTAGGTGATTCACTCAGAAACTTGCTTAAAAAGATATTAGGAACTTTGTAGACTATTTGATAAAAATTTAAATATCACATAAAACGGCATTGAAAAGTTGGAAAGTACCTAAAAAACAGCAATAAAAAATAAAACAAAAAATAAATAAATAAAAACCTGTTAAAAGTTTGGAAAAGGTTTTTAAAAGAAGTCTCTTCTGCTCACCAATGCTGCATTTACTGAATCAAAAATACAGTAAAAACAGTGATAATGCGAAATATTATTACAAGTTAAAATAACTGTTTTCTATTTGAATACATTTTTAAATGTAATTTATTCCTGTGATGCAAAGCTGAATTTCCAGCATCATTACTCCAGTCTTCAGTGTCACATGATCCTTCAGAAATCATTCTAATATGCTGATTTGCTGCTCAAGAAACATGTATTATTATTACCAAAGTTTAACAGTTTTGATTTTTGTGGAAATGTAATACTTTTTTTCAGGGTTCTATAGAAAGTTCAATAACAGTGTTCATTTTTTTTTTTTTTTTTTTTTTAAAAAGTATTTATGAAGTTTATTAAAACATTTATAACATTGAAATATTTAGTAACATTATACATGTGTTCACTGTCACTTTTGATCAATTTGATGCATCCTTGATGAATAAAAATATTATTTTTAAAATCTTACCACAAATGTTTGAATGGTATCATGGTTTCCACAAAAATGTTAAGCAGTATAACTGTTTTCATCATTGATAAATTAAGAAATATTTCTTGAGCAGCAAATCATCATATTAGAATGATTTCTGAAGGGTCATGTGAAACTGAAGACTGGAGTAATGATACTGAAAATTCTGTTTTGGATCACAGGAATAAATTATTTTTATAATTTATTTTAATATAATTATATTTTAATATTTCACAATATTACTGTTGATGAACTAAACGCAGCCTTGGTGAGCAAAAGAGACATTTTATTTTGAATGTTTCCAAAACTTTGACGTACTGTGTATATATTCAAATTAAATGATTAAATATTCAGTGTTCATTGTTTCTAAAAAATAATATTTGTGTTGTATATCTAAAATGTCTGTCTGAATTTTCCTAAGGCACCAACAAGAATCATAAATAATATAAAACCAATACACAGATAGACAGACATAAACACAGAAAGATAGATAGATAGATAGATAGATAGATAGATAGATAGATAGATAGATAGACATAGATAGATAGATAGATAGATAGATAGATAGATAGATAGATAGATAGATAGATAGATAACAGTGAAGGATAACTTCATGTATATTTATGTGTCAGGAATTCAGGACTTTATTGAGCAATAAAAAATATACACCAGTTAAAATAGTTTCCTTATTTCCATTAGTTTTGTTTTTTTTATTCTTTTTTGCTTGATTTTCTTTTCAAAACCATTCTTGTCTTGTTGAGCTCCGAACATCCAAAAGAAATGAGAGAAAAAAGGCAGCCAGTCTGACTTTACAGCAGTAGAGCGCGACAGTCCGAGAGCGTCTCGTTGTATTGATGAAACCATGACGGCGGATGTCGAAAAATTTCTTCTTTTTTTTTTTTTTACTGTTGTTCGTTCACAGTTTTCTCCGACATTGACAAATACTTATGTCTGCTTCTCCGACTCTGCCTTTTCAGTGGATTCAGACGCCGTTTCAACTTCCTCTCCGTAAAGTTCTGCTATTTTTTCAAATTTTGGACCCCAGTCCTCCAGAGAGTTGTAGTCCAGTTCGGAATGTGCTCCAGCTGACCCGAGCGAGCTGACAGAGCCCGCTGGCGACCCCTGACCCTCGTAGGCGTAGGTCTGTAAAGAATCATAGGGCGGGACGCTAGTGTCCTGATCCGCCTCGTCCACCCTCTGTTTGATAAACTCACCGACGTCCGTTTGCTCATCCGTGTCCAGGGACGAGGGGCTGACACGGCCACGGGCCGGTCTCCGTGACGACCACGGCCGGATGCACTCGGGCCGGACGTCCCGCCGGAACTTGAGTTCCTCTGCGGCAGCTGGGTTGCGGAGAGCGATGATGTCAAAAGCCTCGGTGTCCTCCTCCCCGCCTCCTTCGTCATCATACGTCACGACGTTCTCGCGGATGTCCTCCTCCGAGATGATCAACGGCTCTTTTTTGCTTCGCCGCAACGTAATGAACAGAATCACGATGGCTGTGAGGAGCAAGAAGAATACTGCTAATTATGTCAAATAAAACTGCTTAATATTCATAAACATGATGCTTCTCATTCTACAAACAAACAGTTCTGAAAAATAAAGAGCAATATGATTAAAATGAATGCATAGCATTGCCTTGATGAGAAAAGTTGAGAAAAGCCTGATATTATAACAAAATCAACAGGAATGGGAGATAATTGCATTGTGTTTATTAAATATCATCCGGAGCTGTGGGAAATTTTGCTAGGAGGTTGAAGGTGCATACCGTATTCATGTCAAGTACCGGAAAACCGAAACAATAAATAAATAAAATAAATAAAAATGATTCATCAATGTTATTAACACTGAATAATTTCTCCAGGGAACGCTCCACCATTACAGCAAATGTGTCACGCAGCAGGAGACGTGCCGCACATTACCGGGATAAGGGAAAAGCAGGTGTGAAGCATCGTCAATGCATGAACAAGCAAACACATCAGGGGCCAGAGATCAGAGCGGATGAATGATGATTCTTTCATATCTCTTTGGAATGGAAAGAGCCACGATAAATGAACGGCAAGTCAATATCACACATTAGTCTAGATTAGCTTTCACTTCACTGATACACTATTAGCTGACACGACGAAAGGTTTATGAAAGCAACACATGTGAAATATATCTGAACAATATTAAAAGCAAGTTCTGTGTGATATTTATTTAAAGTTTCTAAGTCGACAGAGGACTATTTGATCAGACAGAAGGTAAAATCCATTGAAAACTCTTAAAATGAAATTAAAAGTCATGAAAATAATTATTAAAATAATATATATATATATATATATATATTTATGTATTTATTTATTTATTAATTATTATATATCTTTCAAAAAGCAACTACTGTTTTAATAAATAATTTAAATTTTGCATACTTTTTTTGATATAAAGTGCTTTTTTTTATAAATAAATGTATTAAATATACATACATACATACATACATACATGCATACACACACACATATATATATATTACACATATATATATATATATATATATATATATATATATATATATATATATATATATATATATATATATATATATATATATATATATATATATATATATATATATATAAATAAAATATCTTATCTTATCTCTTAGCTCTGGTACTTATCTACCATCTTATCTAACATAATAATTCGACTAAACATGATTCAACCAAGAATGCAAGCAATGTTAAATTTGGTAATTCTGGTGGTAGACAGAAAGATAACGAAACATCGCGAGCTGTTGTATGAATATTTCACGGCAGCGACACACCATTGTGCTGTTACACAAAACGCAAAAAGTGACACATTCTGTTCAGTGTTTGCTAACAAACAAGTAGCTCTCACTTCCCTTGATGTAATCAGCTCTGCTAAAGCCAGCAAATAGGAAGCAGATTTGTGGAGTGGAAGGAGGGAGATTTTATCAACAAGTAGATTTTACCAGGAGCAAACAGAGCCGTGTTTGAGCAGGGATGTGCAGAACAAAGCTAGCGCAACATGTAGCACGACGTTCAGAAATATATTTAGCCCCGGCAGCTGCTAGGGTGAGCGGTGGAAATCTCTCTGGCTTTTGAACAGGAGACGGCATCACAGCCGAGAGGTGAGACCTAACCCATCTATGCATCCAGGGTCGGAGAGAGGGAGGAAAGGGATGAGAGGAACAGGTGGTAATGTGCTCATGGATGTCTGCATGAGAGAGAAGCCTATTTTTTTCTTTTAGTTTGGGCTACTGAGAAGTATATATATATATATATACACACTGTATGGTTCGCTATCTATGTGGGGACTCTCCATAGACTTAATGGTTTTTATACCATTTATGACCCTACCACTAAACCTACTGTACCCATCACACAAAACATTCTGCATTTAAAAAAATATAATTTAGTATGTTTATTTACCCATTCCCCTCATGGGGACCGCTGGCTGGTCCCCACAATGGAGGTGATCTCAGGTTTTACTATCCTTGTGGGGACATTTGGTTCCCACAATGTAATATAAATCAAACGCACACACACAGACACAGACACAGACACACACACACACACACACACACACACACACACACACACACACACACACACACACACACACACACACACACACACACACACACACACACACACACACACACACACACACACACACACACACACACACACACACACACACACACACACACACACACACACACACACACACACACACAGTATGGTGCGCTATGTGAACACTACAGCATTCATCAATGTTTTGATGTGGTCACGACCCTTCACCTGCTGTTACGGGACCCATGAAATCCTTTAAGTACGCCCTTTACTTTTGATCCGCAGGTTTAAAAGGTGAAAGATGAAAAGTCAAGGGTTAAACAGGGCTGGATCATGTGGAATTAGGGCAATGAATACCAGGATCCTGCTGTGAATACTAAAACTGGAAAGGGGATAATTGGGGAACAGTTGAAGAAAACCAATCTCCGTTTACCTATAACATAAAAAAAATATTCTCATTTTCTTCATTATTCCTAATTCTTCAATTCTATACCATTAATTGATATTACATTTTTATTTACTATTTTTAATATTTACTTGATAAATTATTTATTAAAATCTTCTTTTTTACCATCTTTTCCATTTAATATAATTGAATATTAAAGTAAAAATATAGAATATTTATTAAACATTATTTACTATTTTAAACATGTATTATTTATTATTTAAATATAATATTTATTATTTACAAGTCAATTAATTACATTAAGCAATACTATAATTCCCTAACATCCAAAAGACTAGAATACCCTGCCATAGATTATTATTTTCTTAATATTCCGTTTTATTCAGAAATATGTTATATTGCAGAAGTTAGCTTTACGAATGCTGTAACACATTACCTATGAACAACAGCACTTATATTCTCATATTGTGGTCAGAATTATCGGCACCCCTGGTAAATATCATCAAAAATGGCTGCAAGATAAATCTGCATTATTTATTCTTTTGATCTTGCCTTCAAAAATATTTGCAAAAATCGAACCTTTCATGGAAGTAAAGTAATTAAAAGTGTGTGTGGGGGGTGGGGGATGACATTATGAAATAAATGTTTGCACAACTGTTGATATGTTCAGGTTGAACTCACCCAGTAAAATGAGCACACAGAGCAGGATGGCTATGAGAGCGCCCGTGCTGAGCCCTGCGGACGAGAGAAATGCTTCGCCCTGGCAGATCTTCAGTCTGGTGCCTCTCTGGCAGGAACACACCCGGAGCGTGAGGGTACTGGTGCTGCTCAGGACGGGCTCCCCGTCATCCCACACCACCACCGGGAGCTCGTAGAGTTCCTGGGTCAGTCTGTGGAAGCGCCTCCGTCTGGCGATGATGTTGGCAGTGTTGTCTGCGGACAGAGACAGGGATGAGCTCACAATTAATGACTCACTGAGCTAACGGATGGCTTCGGATGAAATATTTGGTTTATATCAAATTTGACATCTGTTGCTTTATGGAAAAAAAATCAACATGATTTTAAACTTGAAATAGGGAGAGTAAAAAGTGACAGACTTTCATTTGTTTCCTATGTTATATGGCTGCCACATTAAATAAATTTCAATAAATAAAAAAATAAAAATAAAAATTGTACTTTTCAAATGCATTTTACTGTATGCATAGTTTATTGCTTTATGCTTGTCCCAGACACAGACTCTTAATCCTAAAACATGGAACATGAAAACAATTTAATTGATCATACAATAGCAACAAAAAACAAAAAAACTAAATAAAAAACATGATCATCTACAGAAAGAGTCAAATAATCTATTCCAATTTTTTGTGTACCATTGCAGTATTTGTGTGAAAATTAATAATATATAATTATAACATAATTTTTACTAGTGCTGTCAAATCGATTAAACGCGATTACTCACATCTAACATAAAAGTTTGTAAATATAAATGTACACTATATATATATATATATGTATGTGTATATGTGTATTATACATTTTATGTTAGATGCGATTAATCGCGATCGATTTGACAGCACTAATTTTTACACAAATGATGTCTGTCTCTCAGTTTTGCTGTAATTACCACCATGACCAAAACCACTGTCACTTAAAAAAAGTTTTCAAAAGTATAATTGGTAGCCAAAGAGAAGAGCTTGAGGTGAAATATTTGAAATATTTGTTTAAAAAGTCTGAATATTTTATTGTGCGTCATTTCTCAATAAGCTGTACAGCAATTGTGTCAAACTGTAGAAACAAATTGTATTTCATATTTTTGTATTTGGATAGATGAAATGCTATTAAATAAGTCCCGTAGTTAATATTATTAGTTGATAGAAATTAGTTTAGGCATTAGTTTTAAATGCCCTTTCTACCAACGTCACTTACTACTAAACTAGATGTAGAAATTACATTTGTTGTTTAAGAAAAATAAGGGTTCAGACAAAATGAGGGATTTCATATACATACTCTCTATTTGACATTAGATAAAAATGTATACATATATGAAAAAAAAAATGTGAGTGAGCTTGACTAAAAGTATAGAGGGCCAACAGTGCCCACAGTTGAAGAAACACAAAAGGCTAATAATTGTTAACAGAACAATGAGCAATTGAATTGAAATGAAGAAATGAAAATGAATTAAAAGAAGAAAATGAGGAAAATCCAAGGGTGAAAAGCAGAAGTAATGAGGAAGAGTTATAACAGACGAGAATAAATACACAGACACAGAGAGGATAAGAGGAAAAACAGAGAGGGAGAAAGAGGGCAGATAAGAGATCATTATATTAAATTAGTCTGGTTTGAGCACAGGCCACTTTCGTTGAGGCTCTCTGCCTCAGTGTGGGCCATTTCAGAGCATTTAGGAGCCCCATTCCCACAGATGGGCTTTTAATGGGAGAACTCGCATTCCCTGAGCCCAGAATACGTGAGGTCTGTCTAATACTGGCCGTCTACAGCACAGCGAGTAAAGCTCTTAACCCGAGAATCAACCTAATGAGCCTCTATCTCGCTCTCTCTGAACTTCACATCCTCCAGCAATCTTTACGTTTCTAAGCATTTTGAGTGAGGGATGCTGGATGGACAAGGATAAGGGGAAATCAAATACAATTGAGCAGCATATGAGTCAAAGAGTGAGTGAGCGAGTGAGAGAGAGAGAGAGAGAGAGAGAGAGAGAGAGAGAGAGAGAAGAAGATGGAAGGCATGGAAGATCTATTGTTAAAAGAAATCCAGAATGATTCAATACATTTTCACCTTTTAAAATGAAATCAAATTATGTAAAGGATAATGTATAGCGAGGCGGTTGTTATAGCGAATAACAACCCCGACAGGCTGAACGGGACCCCGACGTGAAGCGGAGGGGTCTTGAATCAGCCTCAAGGGGTTGCTGTTATTCACTATAACAACCGCATCGCCAAATACATTATCCCGCTTATTACATGGCTACCTACAAAATAAATAAATAATTTGACCCAAATTATTGATTTAAAAAGGAGTTTATTGATTTAAAAACGATTGTATTGCTTCCGCTAAAGAAAATAGTCCATTCTGCGTCCATAGCAACGCTCTGTTTTTCATGGCAACGGTGTGTTATACTCCACAACGGTCTGTTATCAAGAAATAACACACCACATTCTACATTGGAATTCAACCAAGCCATGTAATAATATGCAATAATACGTGTAATGGGACTTATAATAGGGGAGACCGGGGACAGTTGCAACACTTTTTGCATTTCTCTCAATTACTCAGAGACTATTTGGACTAGACCAACCAAATTTGTATATATTTAACTTGCATCTGTCTGCTAATTACCCATACCATTTAAAGATGATTATATATGACATATTGTTCACAGAATTTATTTGAATGGAAGAAGTCTGATGTTGCAACTGACCCCGACCCAGGGGACAGTTGCAACACAACCCAGGGACGGTTGCAACATGTTAAAAATACCTTAAATTTCATTAATTAACTTAAGCTTTTTGTCTCAATGAGCAAAGAATTCTGAAAATATGAACTGTTTAAGGCCTACTATAATATTATAGTATTATTTATTTCAATAATATTATTGTAGCCTATTATTTATTTATTTAGTCATTTATCAAATAACAGTTATTGAGTTTTGTTTGTTCATGTGTAGAACATAGGCCTACATAGATTCAGTTTGCAGGTGTTACAGATGCTATTCAATCTCTCCATATTTCAGTGTCAGACAGGAAGAATTTAACAATTTGCAATGCAACAAACTTTTATTTAACATGCAGTTTATAACATGTTGCAACCGTCCCCAACCCTATCAGCCATGACAGAACATCATACGCCTGCTAGACACACTGACTTTGACACATGCTAACCATGTCACTTAGTAGTCAACAAAACAATAATTCAAACGAAGTAAGTTTTGATTAATTCATAAAAAATTTCAGGACAGTATGACAAAAATATATCTCATGAAAAGATTGACTTTCATACATGTACCTCCAAAACAAGTTTTGTTCAATAAATGCAGCAGCAGAAGTTGAATATGTCTACTGTCTTCTTGGTGGGTGGAGGGTCTAACTGTGCATGTACAGTATGAGTGTCATCACTCTAGCTTGTTTCTGATTGGAGAAAAATGACATGTTGCAACCATCCCCTGTTGCAACTGTCCCCGGTCTCCCCTAATATAATTTTGTAAACTATAGAGCTGATTACATTTTGTCTGTGATTACGTCGACGCATCATAGGTGACGAAAAGTGTTTTGAGTGAGTCACTGATTTATTCATTCAAACGTTTAAAAAACACACTGGCTGCGTCCGAAAGCTTTAAAATGCTGTACAATGGAGGATGCATTGCAAGGAAGTAATCAAGGCACGTCCCAATCCAATGTTAGCTTCACTTCCTGTCTCCTGAGATACCTTCATCTGATTGATTTTTGAAGGCAGCATAGATGTTGCTAGATAGATAGATGTTACACAGCATAGATTCACTGCCTTTGATATCCCAAATGTATGTATATGTATGTTTTTGACCAATGTTGTCCATTTCTGATGTTATTTCTAGTGAGAAATTACAATGGAAGTAATTCAATATTTGCTTAGTTTTGCTGTAGATCATTAAACCGCTTCGTTGCCTCAGAAGTCTGTCTGAAATCAGTTTCGAGAGGTGTACCTTATCATTGTCTGATAAGGGAGCTGACTAAGTTTCTGGACGCAGTCAATATATCATTCAGGAATGAAACAAGTGACTGTTTTTCGAGTGAGCCATTGAATCATTCATCCAACAGATTCGTTCAACACTGATTCATTCAGTAACGCCACAGTGTTGCTCGGAGATGCTCAACGGTTCATTCTGCTGTGGCTCGTTTGAAACTATTTTTTTGTGGCAAATCAAAAATGATCAAAGCTTGCATGGGACATCTTGTCATTCATATAAGATCGCAGCAATCGCAAACCACAATGATCCAGTGATCCAATTCATTTCGAATGGAGAAAAATCAAGTCCCGCCCTTCGTTTTTCTTGTTCGAGAAGGCATGTCACAATAGGAAAGCAAAGACGATCGCAACTTCTGTTTCATGGCGACTTTAATATTAGTAAATAAATGTATTATAGTGTTATCGTACTGCTTTTCCCCACTCATAATCATTGATAAGATGATGACTAATTCTACTGCTTTATGTGCACGCACATATGGAGTTTAACACGGATATGTGCATTTATGCCTGCACACATATGGGAACGTCAGAAGCTGCTATCTGTCTTAACATTCCCTGCCAGCGCAACATTAAATACCTGCAGATACACCGAAAGCTCTCGCTGCTGGCACCCAACTGTGTCCCATAAACAATCACAGAGACACACTACAGAGAACACACTTTTCTAAACAATGTGCTGTCTTTAATACAGGTAGCCTACATGATATCTGCTTTAAAAAAAAGGGAGAGAGAGAGAGAGAGAGGAATCTGAAGGCTGAAATCTACTCCCAAATTAATCTGAAGTAAACATCTTGTTCATGGCAGACAATACATGACACATGACATCTTGCTCACAAGGGTCAGAAATACAAGAATGTCCAAAGAGGCTCTGCATTAATATTTTTGTCACTCTTCACAACTCAATTTTCATGGTCTGGAGGTAACAAAAAACATTTTAAGTGCAATAATAATATAATATGTAATATTAATAATAATACAATAAAATAATATTAAATAAAATATATAATGATTTGTTATATAAAAATAATATTAAATAAAATATATAATTATTTGTTATATATAATTATTTATATATATATATATATATATATATATATATATATATATATATATATATATTTTTTTTTTATATTATTATTATTTTTTTATCTCCGTAAAGGCGGCCGCACACCGGACGCGCAGCTCAGCGCCGCGTCGCGCCACGTCTAGGACAACTCTCATCTGAAAATCCGATAACATCAGCAATTTTCTGATTTCTGTAAATAAATATAAAACTAAATGTATATTGCAGCAGAGGGTGAAGTCCGTATACATTAACTACGATTTGAGACACATACATGTAAATTTAATATAAAACTATGTAAATGGCGCTCTGTGGCGCGGCAGGATTTTGAACACGGTCCTGAGCCGCTGCGGACAGACGCCGAAAGGCGCCGCCAGTGTGTGTACTCTCATAGAGAATAATGTGTTCGAATTTAAAAGACGTGGCGCTGCGTGGCGCGCCGCCGAGCTGCGCGTCCGGTGTGCGACCCCCTTAAGTTTATTTAAAAACTTTGAACAGGGAATAACCCCAAAAATATGAGAAAAGAGAAACAAAAAATAGAAATAATTCAATAATGATAATTTAAAAGGAGTAAATAAAGTTCCTTTGATCTGAACATCTGATACAGTTCTCAGAGTTCCACATCTAGTTCCACATCTTACATCATGTATTATTTGATTTGATTTCAAAGGTTATGATGCATCTGATTCCAATTTTATTGAATTCATTCAATCAAGTATTCAAACCAAAAGTTGATGGCAAATGGTTTTATATGGTTAGAAATGATATGCCTTCATAAATAAATGCAAACAAATCCAAGAAAATCAAATGCAGGCTGTGAATATTGGCCCTTAATGGACAAGTTTAATTTCACAATGCACACTCATGAATTCCCAAAACAACAAATAATCTTCTAACTATGAAGACTTACAATCAATAAATCGTTTCCCTAATGATGCTTATAACAAATAAATGGAAAGAAGTTGCAGCTTTGTAGAGAGGGAAACATTTGTGTCTTGGTTTATGTTGACGTGTGGTCCTGCTGGTGGCTGACAGAACGCTGTCTCTAATTGCACCGCAACACTGCTCAAACTGACATGTGAGAGAATAAGCTGTATGTTCAGGACACAAAAACAGAGTGAAACCATCACCTTCACATCTGTCAACATTTCAGTCCTGAAAACAACCGCCCTACAACTGATATGAGGGAAAATGGGTCTTATCACACACAATGTTTCCATTTCCTTTAAAGGAATTCATTTCCATTGGTCAAATAATGTGCATATGCTAATGAGATGCTCAGTGATTGGTAGCTAGCACTCCATAGCCAATTAATTCTTATTCGATTTGCTGCTTCACTCAGCTCCGTCAAAAGGCTCATTTAAGACGTCAAGCGCCTTGCGGTGTCATTCAGCTCTTCCTCACAATCTACACAAGCAAAGACAAATATCAAGTTTGAGTTATTTGCTGCAGATTAAGCGAATGCTTTTGAAATACTTATGCTTTTACAGGATGAATATAAAGAACAAGCAATCCAACATTCTTATCATTTCATTACTCAGCGCAAACAATAAAAACTAACATTCCAGCTCCCAACTAGGCTGTAACAGTATATCGCACAAAACTGGTCTTTTCGCATATTTAAAGGTGCTGTAAGCGATGCCACGCGTTTTTTAGGCCAAAACATTTTTTGTCACATACAGCAAACATCTCCTCACTATCCGCTAGCTGCCTGTCCCCTGAACACACTGTAAAAAAACGCGGTCTCTGTAGACACCACAGGCTCCACAAACGGCAACAAACACAAACTGGGCTCACCCGCACCACGAAACACAACAAACAGTGCTCCAGCCAATCACCGACAAGAAGTATTTGAGGGTGGGGTTTGGGGGGTTAGTGCGCGTGCACATGAAGGGGGTGTGTGGAGGAGAGAGAAGCATGAAGAGGGAAGTTTGAATTATGGCCGACACACGACCAAAGAGACGACGTTCCGATGAACAAATTGCAAAGAAGAGGGACAAGGATAAGGGACGAGGATAAGGAACGCGCGAAATACCGAATTTACATCGGAAAAAACTTCGAAAGGTGGCGAGAACTCCGTCGGCAGAAGGGCTTCCAATCCGACATTCAGTTGCTCTGTTTTTGCAGAACAGGTAAATCCATATTTCTTTCTAAACTGACGTTCATGTTCGCCAAACCAACACAAGGATGTAATTAGCTAGAACTATGCAGTCAGCGTTAACTTTGGTGAATACAACATATAACGTTATGTTTCTAGCAGCTAGCGATCAATCTCTATTGTAAATGATCAAGCAAATTCACAGTAGGGCGACAATTTGTGTGAATGATTGTTTTCATCCACTGCTTGTTATGAATTTGAATGTTCATTTATAGGCTATTGACAACTTTGACTAAATTTGTTTACGACACCGCCGTTGTTTATGCTCACTGGGAAACGCGAAGCTAACGTTATCTTGCTATTATTGCGTCCTTGTATGGGAGCTATAGTTATAGCTTCAGGTGGCGAAACGATTTTAAAATAATGTTTCTCTTTTTCTGCATTCTGTTCTGCAATATATAAAACCCTTTATCTAACTTGGCGACATTACACATTGAATGAAGTATTCAATGTAAACTTGTAAACAATGTAAACTCAGTAAAACTTAACTTTGTTTGTAGTGACTAGACTTTCCTTTATGCCGGAAGGGAGGGGAGGAGGGAGGAGACGGGATGAGGAGGAGGGAGGGTCTAGCTAGCCTCCGTTTTGTTTGACAACAATTCGAATGTCAACAAGAAGTTACGACTCCCAGCATCGCTTACAGCACCTTTAAGCTAAAGTGGGGCAAATAGCCACCCTGTGGTGAGCAGGAGGTCACCGCGTCCACATCTTTGCTCACTTCAGCAGAAAAAAGGGCCATTTTGATTTTATTTGATAAGAATTCTGTCATTGCCACTGTTACACTGGGCTGCTTCTGAACAGGTGAGTTGATGAAACAAACTGCTTACTACACAACCGTTCGCCAGGAGCTTGGTGTGCATGCTGTTTCTCAGCTCAATATTTACACGCTTGTTTTAAGTCCATCTTCTTGAATCATTTATCCTTGTCAGAAGCAGTCTGTATGCAACACAGTTTGTGCACTTGCAGCAAATAATTTATTCAGGACAGTTTATGTTGTGCCTGTTATGGAAAGCACAACTGTTTGTATGGCTGATACACAAGGTTATGGATCTGAAAAAAAATAAAAAATCAAGCCTAAAATATTAAACTCCGGTGCATAATTCCTCCTGACTCATTTGTATATGAATAAAACCTCAAACACCTTGTTGGAGATTTATTTTTCTAAGTCAACAGACTTTACTAAACAGTTTCCCTGGCATGCGATAACACAGGCAGGAAAAATCCCATCGACATACACTGTAGGACTAGAACCACATAGAACAAGCTAGCAACCCAACAGAACACCTTAGCAACCCAACAGAACACCTTAGTAACCCAACAGAACACCTTAGCAACCAAACAGAACACCTTAGTAACCCAAAATAACACCTTAGCAACCGTAAAGTAATGTGCATTGAAGAGCAGTAATTTAAAGTCAACTTGAAACGGCATTTGGACAAAATATTTCAGAGTATAAACAGAGTATTCAACAACAATGACAATAACAAAAAATGGGCGTAATGAGTCAAATGTGAATAGCATTGCCTCTTTTACAAGTATATTATAAGCTATTTTTGCTCTGTGTTTTGTTGTTTGATTAACATTAAAAAGAAAAATCACCCATTACTCTAGACTGAATAACTTTTGTAACTTTAATAAGGATTAACATGTTTCATGGCAAGAGTGGCAAAAAGTTAGTTTTAGAATTACAATACAAATTACAAAAGTACACAACAAAATGACTAAAATGTAAACTAAAATTAAAATTATATATAATTTTATATAAATAATACTAAACTAACACTGATAACTATTTGTGGTGCTGGTTAACACTATTTCTGCAGTAGAGTCATTGCCATTTTTACAAGAACCCTTCAATCGAGTCCTATAAATTGTGAATGGTTGGAGTGCCAAGTGTTTGTTATAGTCCATGTTTGGTCTCAAAAAACGTCAAAACCACAGCATAGTCTGGTTAATAAATTATCAAAGAACTAATATAAAGAATTAAATAGAATTAGAACATATCTAAGCAACACTGAGACATTCCCTAACCTCAGAAACTCCACTGATTTATCTTTCCCCTTAAACAACTAAAGGAAAAAACAAAACAAAAACAGACAAAATTATAATTTTGAAGCAATAAAAAAACTGCTTTCACTGGGAAAACAGCCATGTTCTGTCGCATAACAACACTTCAATCTGAGTGACACTCCGACTAATTAAAATTCCCAAATATCATCAGCATGACAGCAGCTTTCGACTCCTCTGATGAGGGGCTGTACTAGAAAGGTCTTTTTGTATGAAAACGTGCAAAAAGATGCCTTCAGAAATCAATTGATCTATTAAAGTAACTGGGTCGTTTAGAGATCTGAGCGCTGGTTTAATTGCCTGTAAAAAAAAAAAAAAGGGAAAAGAAAATGTCATCGTGATGATTTGGCACCAGCCAAAGGATCAAGGGAAGACTAATTATAAGTAATTTGGAAGTGAGGCCATGTTCCTTGCTCAAATTCAGTGTCTGTTATGAATAAATAAATATATTCTTTAGAAATAAGGATGAATCTGTATTCACACACACACACATACATACATACATACATACATACATACATACAAACAAACATACACACACACACACACACACACACATACACACACACACACACATATATATATATATATACACATATATATATATATATATGTGTGTGTGTGTGTGTGTGTGTATGTTTGTTTGTATGTATGTATGTATGTATGTGTGTGTATATATATATATATATATATATATATATATATATATATAGAGAGAGAGAGAGAGAGAGAGTATACACACACACACACACACACACACACACACACACACACACACACACACACACACACACACACACACACACACACCCTTAATCCCGCCATTTGCCTGAGGGCCATCTAGCAAAGGCAAACAATATATGTGTGAATAAGAGAGAGAGGAGACAGAGTTATTTTCTTCGAGTTTTACTTACGATGTAATCCAGATCACTGGACATAATTTCCACACTGCTAAAAAACACGATCATTATACACAAAGATTAAGATACTTTAAAACTGTAGTTTCACAAAACAGTTACTCAATCTACTGTAGTTGAACTAAAGTCACACTTTTCATTTTAGATAGTTTGATGCACATCAGAAAGTAACTACACTGAAGCAATTTAATTGTGTTATTCATAGATAATTGGCATGAAACCGCATGAAGTAAGCATGAAACGAAAGTTTTAATAGTCTTTTCTTCCCTATTGTGATTTGTGACAGTATATATGAGTGAAATGACTTTAATCTACATTACCAAATTACTAAATATTTAGAACGGTTTTGTGAAATTAATCTACTGATTCACTGAAACGATTCAGCTCAAAATAATAATTTATTCATGATCTATTCACACAATGCTACATCTCTCATGAGCTCCTACGAAAGCACCAAGAACAACGAGATGTTGAGATTATAAAAGAATAATTGCTTACATTTCAAAAAGCTATCATACGTGTCCACGGACCACAACTAATCTTCTTCACTTTCATTATATTGAAAAGACATCTTTTATCATGGTCACTCATAACTCAATATGTTATCTTCAGACTGTATTGCATTCCCATCATCCAGTTAGGAAATGGCCTTATGTTCACCATCATAATAATGATCATAATTACTGGTAAATGACTAATTTCTCCTGTTACTTTTTGGTTTACAGTCTATCTGGTTTCCTGTCCGGTCGCCCACCAACGGACTGACACCAAATAAAAGAACAGCCTTCCCAGACGCTGGCTGCATATTAAAACAAGGTAGTGTTAAACACTTAGAGAAGCACGTCTCTATAAAGGCCTGAAGATACGGTGTGTTAAGCCGATGGAAATAGGATGAGAGTCTTTCAGAGACAGATGGGAACCAGGAAGGATAGACAGAGAGTGAAAGAAACAGAGAAACAACTAACAATTTATTGGAAGCGGATGCGTGTACTTGCAAGAGAGTGAGAAATAATGAGGTGTGGAGAAAAAAAGTGGGAAAAAGTATAAAAATTTTATATCTGGGATTTTTGTTAGAGATATAAGGAATAGTTCACCCAAAAATGATATAAATATATATACTTTGCAAACAATAAAAAAAAAAATAATGCAAATATATATTTATTAAAAAAGATTGTTTATTTTTTTTTAATTTTGGGTGAACTGTTCCTTTAAGATGGTGTTTGAGTGTATATGTGTGCAAGGGCTGAACTGATTAGCATGGAGGTAATCGAAGCTAAGATTTCATGTTTGCGTGCCTTCAGCATGTTTTTGACCATGCCATTTGTAAGCTCACTCATGAATAATACCTTTTTAATTACCAGCTCCACTACAAAGCGTAATTGACAAGAGAACATAATCAAACTGAATATCCGTGCGAGGGCCCCTCTTTGCACTCTGGGGCCCTCCATCTTACATCCTTATTCACACAGAGACTGTGTTCATAAAGCAAAACGTGAACTGACTATAATTCAGTCCATTTAGCCTCCCTTTCACTGCGTACCAAATCAATTTGCACCGACAAATCCAGAAATAGAGATGGAAGCAAATTATATTTATTTTGCAGCACTCGGGTAATTCCATTGAACATCTTAAAAAGTCAAAGGTGGAAAAAAGTCAGTATGTTAAAATGTGTTTACTTTTCACCACTAAACAGCCATTTACATACATACGGAGTATCTAAGTGCCTTCATAAAGACCCATTTGCTCTTTTGCAGCACTTCTAAAGATGAAAAAATTGTATTATTGCTAAATTTGAAGCACTTTGGATCTTTGCAGACAAGGGGGCTTTACTTACTCGCAGTCTCTCTACAGACACAATAAGAGCAGCGCACGTCGACATCGACAACCCGTGGCAAGAGCTGATAATTCTAGGACCGGTAAACAGTGGAGTGTCCCAGTGGAGAGAGATTAAAGAGCGAAAAACTGTGTGAGAAGAGTGAGACTTGCACTGAGTACCACTTGGATAAATGAAGTAAACTCCAAACTGCAGTCGGCTTGATAGGAAAGAAGTGGAACTCACTATACTATATCTAGGGATGCACCGATCATGCTTTTTCATGGCTGATTCAAATTGTTTTACAAGTAAATTGGCCAATTCTGATACCGTTTTTTCCCACCTTTGTTTAAGCAAATGTATTTGTTGTCTATTTGTTTGCTCTATAACAGACAAAACCAGCCTTAAAAAAATCTCTAGCCATTTGAAAATATAGGCAACCACTGCATTTTAATCACAATCCAAACAAAGATGCTACACACATGTGGGGCGGCAGTGGCTCAGTGGTTCATGTCTACAAACCGGAAGGTTGGTGGTTCAATCCCCGGTTCCACCTGACCAAGTGTCGAGGTGTCCTTGAGCAAGACACCTAACCCCAGCTGCTCCCGACGAGCTGCATCGCCTTGCATGGCTGACACCGCCGTCGGTGTATGAATGAGTGAGTGAATGGGTGAATGTGAGGCAATATTGTAAAGCGCTTTGGTGGCCATTGGGTCTGTGAAAGCGCTATATAAATGCAGTCCATTTACCATTTACATGTAACATGAGCATTTGCTTTTTTTAAGTTAGACTGTATAATTTAAAGATTTAAAGATAACAAAAAAACAGAATGGTCTGACTTTAGATTTGTGAAATTATGCTACATAAAACATATCTGCACAAAACAAAAACAGCAGAAGGACTGAATGAAAATGCAATTTCACTCTCTGACAGTAGGTGGCGCTTATGGAACAGCAGCAATATAGCGATTTCTTGGTTATCGCTGTAAGCGCTTATAAACCCTACTTTAGGCATTATACAGAGGTAAGAGGAAAATAAAATAGCATCAAAACTTTTCTGTAGACAGTCAGTTATAACCCCTCACCCCCAATTCAAAATTGATATTTTTCTTCCAATATTTCGAGCATTGCGAACAGTGAGCTTGCTGAGCTTTGTTCAGTATCTGCTAGCACACCTCCTCTCCTCTTTGCGTCCTTCTTCAGCCTGTTCCCTCTCTGGCCTGTGTTCATGTCCTGTTTACAGACTTTATAATATTTCCACAAAAATGAAATTTGGGAAATTACTTCAATGCAACTTTACTGTTATCATCACAAACGTAACATTTTAACTTATTTATTTCTTAAAATGGCATTTCATTATCACTTGCTACCCCTAAAACATCCATTCTAGGGTCCATCTGTTCTCAATAGTTCATGTAGATTAAAATTATGGCTGTCAATCAATTAAAAAAATCTGATTAAAATGATAATATGCTAATTAAATGAATCAAATGATTACACATGATTGTGTATGTCAATTTTTGCTAAAAAAATACCCTGATTGAAGATATTATTTTGACAGTCAACTGGAGTTATTAAACTTCTCTTTGATTTTCAGCGACTTACACCAGAACCTGTGTAAAGTTTATATACGTTCAGCTTTGAAAAGCACATCTTAAGACATATACATAAGTGTATTTTTCCTCCAACTGCACTGTCTAGTTGTTTAAAACTCAAGAATGAATTTTGCCTGCTCTCATGAACTAAATTGTTAACCCTAACCCTAAACATAACAACCCTAATTAAAATAAATATGAAATTTAAGAAAAACTTAATCAGGTATCCTTCCAAAACCATAAACCCTCTTTTCCCCATTCTTTTTCATAAGCCCCTACTGGTCCAGATTTGGACCCGAGAGCAGCACTCGGATAAGAGTGGTCTCCATGGTAACCTCAAGCCCGGAGCATCGGTGTTGAGTATTGCATTAAGGCCGTCGGTTCAGGAGTTTAGGGAGCTGGTAATTCATTCGACAGCAACAGGGACTACACTACTGTGCGAGGTTATACCCGTAATCCCTCCAAAGGAATACTACAGCTTTTGACAGCAAGGGACAGTGATGAGGGAAATAAACCGTGCCAACCACACTTGAGCTATGCATGGGAAATCTGGAGGCTGGAAGAGTGCAAAAACTTCACCAGTCACTTTACCCAAAGTTCACCCAAGGCGCCACAGACAAGTGATATTACTTCATGTAGGGTCTAACAACACCAACATTAAAAAACAAACATATCTTAAACCAGTACTTTTTTTTATAGGTCAGATTCGGAGACCAGCTTAAACCAGCAAACCAACGTTGGTTTGTTAAAGTCCTCCTGTGGTGAAAATCAAGCTTTTAATGTTGTTCATATGTCTATGTGGTGTATGCTTCAAGACAAACCATGTGTAAATTCATAAGTCAGCACCATTGCTGAGTGTTTTCTTTTTAAAACCGCAGTGAACCAAAAACACGGTTTGAAATTGCCAGTGTTTCTTACGTCACAAACTACCTTGTAACCAATCACGTCAATGTGCGGGCGGGCTTTAGCATATCATTAACTATGCTGTGAAGCACGGGTCTCAAGAGAAGCAAGGTTATCACGGTATATTTTTCTTTTGATATGAAAAATTGGGTACATATAGCGAGTGAATTATGTTATCACAAATTTTTTTCTTTAGTCAAATCACCTTAGATAATTCATGTGGTTCAGATAACATACTATTTTGAGTTTCTATTGATTAAACCAATCTCCTTCATTGTATTAACTCAAATTTTTAATTTCAATGAACTCAAAATTTTAAGGCACCCAGGTTCCTTGTTCAAGCAAAATCAACAATAATTGTTTACAGTGTAAAGTTGACAGAGTGGATCAGGTGTCAAGCAATTTTAAGGCATGACACACACACGCACACATACCAAAAAAATCACAGCAAAAAAAACAACAACATTTAAATATGTCATTTTGGTGATGAAAGATGAGTTTTAACCACCATCTTACAGATACCCAAAACATACACAGAACAAACAGAGCAAGAGCAATAAATAACTTTGGTGTTATGGTGGTATTGATTATTGATTATTGAGAGAAATGCCTTTACAGCTCATTGATTTAACTTCTCAGCAGCTATTAATCATGCATAAGAGATTTTACTTCCGTCTGCATCTAAACTGTCATTAGTCGTCTCTCTTAAGCTTGTGGTCAACATTTAATTAGAACCTAAATGCTGGTTCAACATCAGCCGGGAAGTTCATCGATCATATCAGAAGAATTCTGCAGTCATTTCCACCTCGAAAGCTATGGAAGCTTAAGACCAATATAAACATTTAAAGCTGTTTACATTTTTTAATAAGCAAGGATATGTGAATTTATATGTTTAGCTTGTATGCAAATGGCATGTATAGTAAACATCTTCTGAACGCTATTGTAAGCCTTTTGCCGTAATGGAAAAGATTATTAGACTGCAAACATCAACACAAACCCATTAGGATTCCCACATATTTTGACTAATGAATTTCAATGACTTTCCCAGTTCCCTTTTCTGTTTTTGATTAAAGGATTTTTAAATATCATTTGTATAGAGACTACACTCAAAAAGAGCAACTAGCTGATGAGATATTTTAGACTAAAAAACATTGACATCCTGACATTTCTAGGTTTCCATGACTGTGAAAGAGGCAACCCATGCACATACACTTAAAATGTACCCAGAATAAATAAATAATACAACTATTTTTGCATACCTTCATTGTCTTTAATTGTAAAGTTGGGGTTGGCAGGAACTCCTCCGGGAAAAGAGAAGGAAAATCCTTTTCCATTGGCAAAATCATCTTTATCCACAGCAGTGACTGTCTGAATGACCTGCCGTCAACAGAACAAAATCAGGAAAGACATCGGTGAGAAACACTTTCATGCCGTTCGTGAACTTTCTTAGCTTATCTTTAGCTTTTTTTGGTCTCTCTGGTGAAGGTGGTCTTGCTACAGTAGTTAAGATGCCTAAATTGCATGTATAGATTCCACCAGAAGTCTAATTCAGCAGGGTTCAGAAGCTCAGCTTATAGTTTTGCTTCATTCTTTCTGTTTTTCTCATTCTCTTTCTCTCATCTCAGAGTGAACTCAGTGCTTCTGGAATCTCTGCAGGCATCTCAGCAGCTCCAGGAAGCTGAGTGCTTTGTGCATCAAAACCAGCAGGTCTGTTGGTCTGAGTTGTCCTGGCAACCCAATAGGCATTCGATTCCTTGAGTGTGGTCCATTATGAGTTGCACATCCCTCTGCCGTACTCCCTGCAAAGAGCAAACACTTCCAACTGAAGAGGCTCAGACCAAAGGAGACCTTAATTGGATCACTTCTCGCTGGTGTGAAACCAGAAATGATAAAATAACAACTTCACAATGAAATTTGTAAAGTGAATGCCTGTAAATTACTGTGAATGTTTTTAGAATAATTTAGTTTTTTATATCAATGTCAGTATGTTGTTAATATTTAAAGAAATTAGTGAGACAAAAAGGTTTCTCAAACCAGGTAGTCCTGCACTAAATCCACACCATTGGTTGTCATAGTCAATTGTTTCACTGTTCTATAAATTAATTCAGTGTCATATGATTCTTCAGAAATCATTCTAATGTGATACACTACTGAGATGCACTAATAACCATTATTAATAATTAGACACAAATAATAACTGATAACAATTGAGCACCAATCAGTATATTAGAATGATATCTGGATGATCATGTGACATTGAAGAATACAAACGCTTCAGCTTTGAAACCTGAGGAAACTGGAGCAATTTCTCAAGTCCTAATTTCTCCTCTCTTTATCAAATGAAACTTGCAAAGTTCACTCAGAAAACTATTTCACTTTATTTAAACAATTCATTTCTATTTAACACCACTGTATCAGGTTTAAGGTTCAAATGTGATTGCTTCATGTTAAATTGACTTCATTTTGAAATAACGTTTCAATAAAGTAACCCAATCAAACAGGACTTTCACTTCCCATCATGCTTTGCAAAAGGGTTGAATTGGGAGAGCAAATGTTGAAATAAAGTGCTATTTTATGCATTATTTTAACAAATGGAGGGACTTGTTAATGTTTAATGTTCTATTTTGTTTTTGTTCTATCAAGTTTCTGTTAGTGGTTTTGCTGGTTACCATTGTGGTGAAGTGTTGTGCTGGGTTGATGACCTGCTAACAAGAAGTTGAATTGCTTTGATAATAAAGTAACCTCTATGATAGAGCTTTGGATGAAACCAGTATGTGTAACAAAAAGCTATCTTTAGTGTGTTATATAAATCACAGGACTAAACAAGAAACATTAATTTCTGGGGTTCTATTGGGTTTTACTTGTTTCATGTTCAGCCAAAGAGCTGATAAGAGTGTATAAAGTATGTTAAAATACTTCCTCCAATCCAGGCATATATACAGACAACTGTAAAGTAAACCATCTGCATGTTGATTTTGTCAAAAAATTGAAACTGGTGCGGTCAAAACATTTCTCTGTTCTACTCAGCAACACCGTCTCAACCAATGATGTGAGTTTGGGGGTGGGGCGATCTATTTTTACAACCAATGGCAGATGGGGGAGGAGTTTGCGATCATCTTTATGTTGGTAAAGTCAGTTTGGTGATGCTAGTGGTGCAGAAAGAACACATTACACTTTTAAAACACATGGAAAGTGCACAGAAGCCCTTTAATGTGGTACTCCCGTAATGTAGTGTGGATAATTTTTGGAACTGAATGTACTGTTTTATGTTGGGAACACAGGGGATATTAAAATGGCCTTGACCTCATCTGTCCTTTATTTTCTCTCACTCTCATCCCTCTCTTTCTTTGGGCCACTGGTGAAAAACAGCTTTTCAAAATGAAATGGAAAAGTGTGGGTAGGAAAATAGGAGTGTGCTTTAGTGAGTCAGAGCTGTCACGCTTTGTTGATCAGATTTTTATTCTCATTGAAAGATGATTAGCATTCCTATAACCCCCTTCCATTTTTCTATTTCAGCCCCTCTAAATATTCACGCTTTCTCTCTTTTCCACACCATTCATGGCAGGGAACTTAAGGGACTTTTCTGGGCAGGCTGATAATGCAAATCCATATTGATCAGACCCATAATGTAATCTTTCAGATGACCAACTTAACATTTGTCAGTACAGTAACTGCTAGCATTTTTAATAACTGCACAAAACATGCATATTTGTGCATTACATGCATATACATGATGCTAATTAGTAAATAAACTGATTAAAACAATAGTTCGTTTAATTGTAAAAATCATTTTGAATGCATTTTTTTGTGGACTCAGCCTCCTTTGACGGGCCGCCACTGACAATAAATGGTGTCAGAGAGAAAGTGAGACGGAGAAACAGTTCGGCTGTTGTGGGACTTGCCTGTCCTGCTCTGGTGCTTTCACAGATGATGATTTCATCTTCTGTGTTGATCTTCGGAGGATTGTCGTTCACATCCAGAACCTGAACTGTAACGGGCACGTGGCTCTGAAGACTGGGATTGTCTGAAAACAAACAGAAACATTACAGCATGTGTTAAATACATCAGACGGCTTATGCGAAAGAACATCCGAGTTAATGAAGATCCATCTGTCCATTAAATCATTAACACATTCAATCATCAATCCATCCCTTCATTCATACAGTCATTCCATCCATGGTGCATTTAAAATGAAAATCAAATATTTCATGTGATAATTCCAATTTTAGAAGAAATACATTTGATAAAAATTTGGTAACACTTTAGTTTAGGGTCCAATTCTCACTGCATATTACTAGGATATTGGCTGTTTATTAGTACTTATAAAGCACATAATGCCTTATTCTCCATTCCTAATCCTACCCAATACCTAAACTTAACAACTACCTAACTATTAATAAGCAGTAATTAAAAGTTTATTGTGGTAAAAGTCATAGTTAATAATTAGCTAATAGTGAGAAATGGACCCTAAAGTGTGTCCATTTTTTTTTTTTTTTTTTTATAACAAAAATGTATAATGTTTTTATGTTTTGAGTGACCTCATAAAGATAGTTCTTAAGATATTAGCAGGTTCAAACACAGTCTAAATACTTTTTTCACTTTGTTTCCATTGAATTTGATGGGAAATCTGCAGAAAACTATATTAAAAGTCACAATAATTTAAAGAGATCTGTGAGTACAAAGTACTAAATTCTTCTTAGTAGTTGAAAGCATTATAAAAATTAGCGAGCTATTTAATTAAACACACAAGGATCGGGGGATGTGTAACACTTTTTAGACGACAGTAGTCAATTATTTAAAAATCTGCAGGGTTCCATGTGGACATTAATGAACTAGAATATATTGCTGAATACAATTATATTATTTGTAATGGCAATGACTAATTCATATCTGATTAACAAACACAGGTTATGCAAATTCCTAGCATTCTGTCTCAAAAGAACTCATATCTAACCTGTAATCTCTAAAAGAAAGGAACATTTGCATGCACCCCTTGATCCCTGGGTGGGATTCGGCAAATTTTGTTTACAAATTGGCTAAATCATCTAATAGCAATTCTCAGAGTGAGTCGGACCCATACTGATTTAATTAATTTGAATCAAAACACTATAAATGCAAAAATGCTAAATTAACAAGACATTATAATGCTCCTTAATTAAAAACAGGTCCACAGCAAGGATATAAAATATTCTGCACAATTATACGTTGAGTAATTAACAAGATAAATTACATTCAGTTAGTGGCTTTTGAATCTACTTAGCATCTTTTAGACTCACTTATCATAGTTTTTAATAAACTAATAATGGTTTTTCTTTTTTTTTTAAACATACTTTTGTAGTTTTTACCAAAGCGTGCAGAGACAGACAGACAGATAGATAGATAGATAGATAGATAGATAGATAGATAGATAGATAGATAGATAGACAGATAGACAGACAGACAGACAGACAGACAGACAGGCAGATAGATAGATAGATAGATAGATAGATAGATAGACAGACAGACAGACAGACAGACAGACAGACAGACAGACAGACAGACAGACAGATAGATAGATAGATAGATAGATAGATAGATAGATAGATAGATAGATAGATAGATAGATAGATAGATAGATAGATAGATAGATAGATAGATAGATAGATAGATAGATAGACAGACAGACAGACAGACAGATAGATAGATAGATAGACAGACAGACAGACAGACAGACAGACAGACAGACAGACAGACAGATAGATAGATAGATAGACAGACAGACAGACAGACAGACAGACAGACAGACAGACAGACAGATAGACAGACAGATAGATAGATAGATAGATAGATAGATAGATAGATAGATAGATAGATCGATAGATAGATAGATCTTTTTGTTTACTGCTTTTCAGTATTCATTTCAACCCATCTTTAGCTTCTGCCTCCCATTTGCCTTTTAAATCACTTGCGGTCTTTCTCTCGCTCCCCCCTCTCTCTTGTTCGTTACATATGAATAGTTATTTTACACTGTACATCATCTGCATGCGTTCTCTCCTCACTGCTGCTGTGTGAAGTATTTCATAGAGAATGTGAGGGAGTAACAACCTATTAAAGTTTCTTGGGCTGGTGTTGTGCTCGGCGTGTGTAGTGTTTATTATTAGATGACTTCATGCATGTGTTTCACGATGCTTTCTAGAAGAGGTGCATGAGCTCTGTTCGCCCTGTTTCGACAGCATATCTACTCATTATAAACAGGGGAAATTATCAAATGGTGGTAGTAGGCTTTTTTCTGATGAATAACACCTCGTTGTTCCCTCTATATATTTCCATGAAGGTACTATGTTGGCGTATTGATTATTATGGAAATAAATACTAAAAAAGAGAGACCTTCCGTGATATGTACGCCGTGGGATTTCAACTTCGTGATCTCAATACATTTTCTTACTAATTGTGTTTAAAAGGAGAAAAGAGCACAGCAGTGACCACCTACTCCTCCCATTAGCCACTGTGTGAAAGATGTAATCCAGTCAATTTACTTCCACATTCAAACCATTTGTATACAGTATATGATATTTTGAAAGCACTTATATTGTTTTTAATTCAACAGTTTTAGATTTTATCTTTGTTTTTGATTTGTTCAGTGCTTCATGAGACAAGTAGTTTGTTCTCATATAAAATATGTTATATAATAGACATTACATAGTCTTGTACCTTTATCTTTTTTTCCAATATTCAAATAGTTTTTTCTTCAAATCAAAGTTTGTAATGTTGTGATTCATCTTAGAGCTGGATGGTTTGGTTCTTATAGAAACTTTGTGAAATGCAGAACCAAACCAATAGAAAAAAAAATTCTGTGAGCGTAGGCTGTTTAAAATCTGCCAAAAAAAAAGAGCCAGATCTATCAGTTTTATAACTCAGAATATTCATGCACCACAACTAAAAGTTGCTGCTAAAATAGCATGATTTCTGTGAAAGTGAAATAAACATGCGTATAATTGCCGAGGCGTCTTAAAAGTGTACAGGCCAAGTGAGTTCCTCTCCCTCGTCATACTCACTAACAAGCACTCTAACATCAATTCCCACCCAAAGCATGACCAGAAATTAACATTTCTCAGAATGAAGCCTTTAACCGCAAGCCATTGCCAAGGCAACAAACAGCACACCATTAGTAAAAAATAAATAAATAAAAGTACTTTTACTCCCTTCAATGCATATTTGATAGCATACAACAACACAAACACATACAAATAATATCAGAAATTTGATTTTGCGCTCTGTCATTTTGCTTACCTACTTTTCGGCATGTTTGCTTTGTATTTACTTAGGGTGTGTTCACACTTGTAGTTTGGTTCGCTTGGTTTATGGAGCTTATAATATGACAAAATGATTTGAATTTGAATTGTGTAAATTTGAATTATTTGCAAGTGTAATCTAACTAAATTGAATTTTAGGTGGTAGTTTAAATAGTTCTGAATTTGATTTTTTTTAAACGAATATTGAACGTTTGAAATTTAACAAATTGAAATGTTTTTATGGCTGAATTTTATAGACCTGTATTTTCAAACAGCTAGTTTTTTTGTTCTGAATTCGTATAGTGCAAATATTCAGTTTAAAAAAATACAGATTCAAGTTTTCAAGATGAAGAAATTTGGAACTTCAAATTCAGTTTTCTAAAATTCAAGTTCAAAAATTCAAGTTCAAAAATTCAGATCTTACAGAAAGTAGGTCACAGGTCATCCACAGGGAAGAGTAAAGGATCTCAGATAAGTCGAACAGAGCATTTTGGCTGCACTGCAGTAGTTTTCTGCTGCAAACGCGGTGGTGGTTCAAGAGAATCCGTGTATCTTTCGTTCAGTCGTTTTTTTATTTAATATTAAGAGTAGAAAAATGAGAAAACAGCTTGAGTATTAGATTTCTTCTAATATTCTAGTAATAATAGTCCGCTGCAGCAGTTGCACGGAGCTTACAAAACGCGTGTATTGCAACTATAGGCTACATTTAATTTTCTCATCAAACAACTAGACTAACGAATGGCTCGGCACAACAGAAGAGCTTAGACAGGGCTTTCTCTCTGTGTAGACCAGCAGTTGGTCTGAATTTGCTATAACCTATAGCCTATTTTCTCGACTGTATAGGCTCACGTTTTATCATGAAACACGCTGTGATTTGTTCCAAAGTGACTCAGGCATATATAATTCATTTAACGTTAAATAATCTAAATGTTGACTTTCAAAAGTAGGCGCGCCAAGAAGGCTATTCTCTGTATTTTGGTTCATTTTTGGTGAGCGCCAGAAAGATCTAAAGAGACCGAGACGCGCTAAAGCAGCGCATCATGTTGTTTTATTTATTTTTCAATGACATGATATTTTGTAGTCATTTTTAATGTACACAAATAAAAATATACATTTTACTGTTTCGGATGATGTCATATTATCTGTATGACTAAATAACAGAGTATTAGTTATTTCCCAGCAGTGGAACAAATCCAAGTGATGGCGCCAGCGCATCGCGCTCTCACACAACATAGTAGGATATCAGTTCTGGCGTTGCTTCATATCGCAGACTGTTCATTATCAAAATGAAACACAGTCAACCAAACATATAAAAAGTTATTCTGCATAATTTAATTGGTCTGTTGTACAATATGAAGGGCAAGCTGTGCCGCACACAGTCCTACTCCAAACATTTCCCTTGCTGTGAAGACGCTGATTTAGCCTATAGGCCTACGTGTATTTTGGGACTCGACTGAAGTATGAAGCCTTCTTTATATTAATAGTTAGCATGTTACATTGCAATGAAAACTTTTGACTGAATGAGAGATGCGCGACCGTTTCGATTTAAATAAATTTGTTGAGGCTTGGCGTTTATAAAGGGCACAATATAGGCTATTTTTATAGTCTGTAGCCTATATATTATTTTATTATAGCCTAGCCTACATACTTATTTTTCATTCTTGTTGTTTTCTGCATTCATTTGTCATAAGGGAAAGTAAAATAGGCAACACATAGCCTACATGTTAATAGTGTTTATCATGTAAATGTTGTATTTTATTTACAGGTCTTTTACACTATTGCTGAATAGGCTGATATATAAAAAAAATATAAAAAAATTATGACGCCTTTCCCTCTCAACATGATCCAGCAGACCAAAAATGGCATTAAAAAATGTTGTTGTATTATTACAAAATGCATAGAGTGGAGACCATTTGAAAAAAACAAAAAAAACAAAAAAAACAAACACATATTGTGTTCATTACCCCCACCCACATTTGGGCTTAATCACTGTTATTATTAGGAAATGTATTTAGGTGTAGACAAAATCAGTTACGTTTATTTATAAATATGAACGTAGCCTACCTCGCATTTCCCGGACACTAGCCGTTAGTCTACTTCTTTGGCCTATTTTTTTTAGCTGGCCAGTTCTCAAAATCTGTGTGGAAAAGCTGCGGAGCGAGGAGAGAACGCACAATGGCTTTGCTTTGGAATTTTTTTTTTTTTTTTTTTTTTTTTTGAAGTTTAGTTGCCAGAGAAAATAACACACCGTTTTGTTTAACATCAATTGATACTCAATATTAATTAAATAAATAAATATAATGTCAGAGAATGCACAAAGCGCATCCTTTTGAGATGTAAATTATAATACATTTTAATAAAACACACAAGGCCTACATCATAAACTCAGAAGATTATGTATTTTAATATATTATATTATAATACAAATAAAAAGGCGTCATACTTCAGTCGAGTCCCAAAATACACGGGACTCTGTATTGTCTTTACAGCAAGGGTAATGTTTGGAATAACAAGTAGGACTGTGTGCGGCACAGCTTGCCCTTCATATTGTACAACAGACCAATTAAATTATGCAGAATAACTTTTTATATGTTTGGTTGACTGTGTTTCATTTTGATAATGAACAGTCTGCGATATGAAGCAACGCCAGAACTGATACTATGTTGTGTGAGAGCGCGATGCGCGAGCGCCATCACTTGGATTTGTTCCACTGCTGGGAAATAACTTAATACTCTGTTATTTATAGTCATACAGATAATATGACATTATCCGAAACAGTAAAATGTATATTTTTATTTGTGTACATTAAAAATGACTACAAAATATCATGCCATTGAAAAATAAATAAAACAACATGATGCGCTGCTTTAGCGCGTCTCGGTCTCTTTAGATCTTTCTGGCGCTCACCAAAAATGAACCAAAATACAGAGAATAGCCTTCTTGGCGCGCCTACTTTTGAAAGTCAACATTTAGATTATTTAACGTTAAATGAATTATATATGCCTGAGTCACTTTGGAATAAATCACAGCGTGTTTTATGATAAAACGTGAGCCTATACAGTCGAGAAAATAGGCTATAGGTTATAGCAAATTCAGACCAACTGCTGGTCTACACAGAGAGAAAGCCCTGTCTAAGCTCTTCTGTTGTACCGAGCCATTCGTTAGTCTAGTTGTTTGATGAGAAAATTAAATGTAGCCTAAAGTTGCAATACACGCGTTTTGTAAGCTCCGTGCAACTGCTGCAGCGGACTATTATTACTAGAATATTAGAAATCTAATACTCAAGCTGTTTTCTCATTTTTCTACTCTTAATATTAAATAAAAAAACGACAAAAAAACTCATTCTCTTGAACCACCACCGCGTTTGCAGCAGAAAACTACTGCAGTGCAGCCAAAATGCTCTGTTCGACTTATCTGAGATCCTTTACTCTTCCCTGTGGATGACCTGTGACCTACTTTCTGTAAGATCTGAATTTTTGAACTTGAATTTTTGAACTTGAATTTTAGAAAACTGAATTTGAAGTTCCGAATTTCTTCATCTTGAAAACTTGAATCTGTATTTTTTTAAACTGAATATTTGCACTATACGAATTCAGAACAAAAAAACTAGCTGTTTGAAAATACAGGTCTATAAAATTCAGCCATAAAAACATTTCAATTTGTTAAATTTCAAACGTTCAATATTCGTTTAAAAAAAAATCAAATTCAGAACTATTTAAACTACCACCTAAAATTCAATTTAGTTAGATTACACTTGCAAATAATTCAAATTTACACAATTCAAATTCAAATCATTTTGTCATATTATAAGCTCCATAGGTTCGGACCAAAAAAACAAAATAACTACATTTAGTCCTGGTCAGCTTAGTGTTCACGTTGGCATTTTAACACCAAACCTAAAACCAGTGTAAAGATCACCAGTGAGAGTGATTACCATCAGAGGCCACTCCACCACGGACTATACCACACATCCACAGACTCCATTCCCCATAATCCTTTTCTCAGACTAATCATCCACTATCACATTCACCTGTGTTTCATCTTGTTTACTCACCCTATAAGCCTGGTTCTTTCTGTCATTCCCTGCGAAGTCTTGTTTAGTGTTTGTACTGTTTTTTCCCCGTGTTCATGGTTTTCTTGATTCTCTGCCTGTTCCCTCGTATTTCTCTCTTTGCCTCAGCCCTTAACTGCTATTGTTTGGATTGTTTGCTTGTGTATGACCCTTGCCTGGATTTGGATTATGATTGTGGAATAAACTGCATTACTGTAGATCCTCAACCTTCTTGTCTCAGAGCAGTACGTGACAGACAGGGATATGTTCACAACCTGTCTAAAATGTCTAAAAAGGAGTCAAAACAGCGGCAGGAATCCCTCCGTCACACACAAACGAAGATCTGCTACGACGAGACGCGGTTCTGACGCCTGTACTGAACTGTGATGGACAACATCACGACTATGATGAGAAAAAACAGTTACGCTTGAGCATTCTGTCCTTTTTAGGGTTGCATATTGTGACATCATGTCCCGTTTTTGGTTCGTTTACATGTCTTTGGACCGTGTTGCGTTGATATTTCATTCGAACCGCATCAGAGTTCTTTTGATAGCGAACCGAGACCCATCTTTTCAGCGGTCTCGTTCCGCTTGTTTGGTGTCACCAGGGTTCAGATGGCAGCGTTCACGCTTATTCAGATGAGTTTCTTTTAATCTAACCAAACATGCCAAGTGAGAACACACCCTTAGATTCATATTTTATTACACTTTCATAGCTCAAAAGATTTGCCACTGATATATATATGAAGAGTTCAGATGCAAAAGCCTCTAAGTGCCATCTGAAATTTTCTTCTAGAATGATCATTTTTATAAAGCTTGTATATTTAAGTTAAGTCATTTCACTTAAATGACAATTCATTGGTAATTTGCATTGCCATTTAAGTGAAATTATTGAACTTAAATATACGAGCTTGATAAAAATGATCATTCTAGAAGAAAATTTCAGATGGCACTTAGAGGCTTTTGCATCTGAACTCTTCATATATATATATATATAAAATGAAATTCCTTGAGATAAATAAAAAGAAAATTGTTCACAAACAGCAAGAATATAGAGTTCCATAGGATAGCTCAGATAGTCATAAAATATGTACCCTGATTGCACTTTAAGTCGCTTTGGATAAAAGTGTCTGCCAAATGTATAAGTGAAAGAAAAATGTTGATGAACAAATCTGAGCACAGTTTGAGACATAGTTAAGCTTTTTTCTGAGGCTCTAGTGGAGAAAAATTTACATCTCTGAGCAGCAGACTTATGTAAAAGTCTCCATTTGATCTCATCACTGTCTAGGGAAAATAACCGATACATTAAAGTGATCTCATTTTTCATTCACATGCTGGAATATCATTATCATATAGAAGACTGAATGTGTGTCATTCGTGCTGGGTGTAAGGGTAATTACTGTGATAAAATCTACAGCAGAAGAGTCACGGGACTCCATTTATATTACTTCCAGTGATTTTAATCATCTCAGAGATTATACACTCCAAATAAGGTCCCTCTTTGGATTGTAAATATTACAATCTTTGCTTGTTTTTGATCTCTTGCATGAGTGGCTTTTTTAAAGGGATAGTTCACCCAAAATTAAATTTCTGTCATCATTTACTCACCCTCGTTTTGTTTCAAACATGTATTCATTTCTTCTGTGTAACACAAAAGGCGAATCTTTAAAGACTGTGCTGATTGCTCTTTTTCCATGCAATTACAAAGCATCAAAAAGGGCTTACAAGCATCATAATAGAATCAGTGATCTATACGGCAAGACTTGCATTGGACGAGCTCTGTGGAAGGAAAATCTTGACATTTATACTCCTTAGCGTGTTAACGAGTTTAAAAGAGAAGCGATGTAAAATCTCTGAATGAATCATTCTTTTGATTCAGAACTTGCAACGAATCTGGAACAGAAAAACGCAATCTGAAAGATTCAATTATAAATCAGACTGAACTGGTTCTCAAATTCAACTGAATCAATGATCTGGTCACAGCAATTAACAGCTCACTGGAAGGGAAGTTTATGAGTGCAACATCTTCCATGTAGAGAATATAGTGCACAAGCCGTATGGACTCTGTAGACTTGGAATTAAGCCTTTTTCCCCGTTATTATTTGATTCACGGAACCGGGCACCAGTTATCTTGCCAAGAAAAATCTTTATTCGTCAGCATAGGAGAGACACTTGAGAAGATGTTGTACAATCCACTTTCCATATTAAGAAACTTCCCTTCAGTGTATACGTTTGTGGTATATATGCATCAGTTGAAAAACATTCCTTTCCTGCCGATTGTACACATTTAATGTATCATCATCATTGGAACATCTCTGCTCGGTGAACGTTGCATTGCACACATACCTCTAAGCAAAATATATAACTCTCCCAGCTCCCCTCCTTGTGTCTAAAATATGATCCTTAAACACATGTGTCCAAACAATCTATGCATTTTAAACTTCATAAGGTAATACAACTGATTATGAAAACTAATAAAGAATAATAATACAGATACATAATATTAAATAATGAAATTATATTAAAATATGGATTTTTTGTCTTCAGACTCCCTTTTAATGATATTCTACAGTGTTTCTGCTTCTGTTTTGAAGCTTGAAAGCTTTGGGTCTCATTCATTTTAATTGCATGGAAAGAACCAACAACCAGCAGTCTTTAGTTTTCTCCTCTCCCAGAAAAAAGAAACTCATACGGGTTTGGAACAACATGAGGTCGAGTAAATAATTTTCATTTCTGAGCAAACAATTCCTTAAGTGGTTAGAGGTGTGATCTTTGACTATTAACAGACCTGCGGAGTTGATTTCACAGCAGTGAGCGGGCGAGCGAGCGATTTTTAAAGCGAGAAAATGAACGGCAGTCCGTTTCTCATGAGTGCACGAGGCGTTTATTGCAGAGACTTGTCTTGGAAAACTAATTTGCAAGTTATTAAAGTGACGAAGTTACACAAGCACGGCTTCTGGTAGTACCCACCTTCCTCTGTTGCCATGACAGTGATGTTGTGCCAGGGCGTGTCCTCCCGGTCCAGGAGCTGAGTCGTTCTAATGACTCCACTGATGGATTCAATATCGAAATACACCTCTTTGTCTTCTCTGCGATCGATGAAATACCTAAATATAGAAGAGAGAGAGAGCATGAATACTGCATGAGCCTTTCCGTCTTTCACCCCTCTTCATCATAGCTGTGGCATTAATAGCAAAAACAGCTGGAATATGCATGATTATAAGAGAGATGGTATTGCTGTACATGGCTTAGTCCGTGAAACCCTGCCAATTTCATGTGGCATGACTTACGGCAGGAATACTCGACAAAGCTCAGGCTAAAGGGCCATATTAGTAATTTATATAGTAATTATTTAATATTTTACCGAACAAAAGCTTATTTCAGAGTAATTATACATCATGCCACCCAGCTCTATGACAGATCACTGTAGAAATACAGAGTGGAATATATAATGTGAAAAAACACAGTGATTTCATGGAAAGCTGAAAGGTAAAGATGGAACATTGTAAGAGGTTCATTAATTAAAAAGAATAATGCTCTAAATACAAGAGTTCTTTTCACAGTTTCTAATTAAATTAGCTTACATTATGTTTGTCGGACAAAATGCGCATTGTATTGAGCATTAATATTGTCTCAAAACTCTCATTTTGTTCATATGATTTCTCTAAATGATCGATCACCCTGGCAGACACCAAACAGGTCATTTTCAGTGAGATTTATGAGTGGTTTTAGGTATATACGCAGATGTGTATTAATATTCCAGTTAAAATGACACAGTGAATCAGAGCTATTTAGATAACAACAGACCTGGCAGAACCTTAATTATAAAGGGAAGAAGAAAAAAAAAGAGTAAAAAACTACTGGAGAAAACTGCAAGGAGAAAGTCTGTGAGAAGAAGCATTAGTTGGACATAATTAACAAATCCTCAAGTGACATGCTTGGTAGAGACTCTCAAAAGACTGTCAGAATCTCTTTCCAAGTATGAATGTGAAATTAAACCACATTTGCATTTCCTGAAGAAAATACTAGAGTATGCAAGGCAGCCGAAAATTAGTGTTAACATTTTATGTAAGCTTATAATTCTAGTTTTGGTTTAGGAGAGTTAGTTTTTGACTTTGGATCTGCTGTTTTGCTTTTTTATAATAATATATAATATATATTAGGGGTGTAACGGTACACAGAAGTCACGGTTCGGTACATACATCGGTTTTAGGGTCACGGTTCGATACAAGTTACAGTGCTATATAAATGAAGGTGCTTCAACTTGACTTCGCCACCCAACATACCTTTGCTTGCCACAAAAAAAACAAAAAAAAAGACATGCTTAAGTGCTCTAAAAAATATTTCTGTTTAGCTTGGAAGAAAGCTATCATGTTAACTTGGAAGAAATATATGAAACACAAAAGATGTCTCTGCAAAACACAAAACATCATCCCAAAATCTCTGTTAATTCAATACCAGGCTGTCCATTGTGAAGAATATGCCTTTAAAAACCATTTTCACCGCAGCATCTCATGAGACAAATGCTTTACAAGATATATGATAATGATCAGATGCATCATTATAATGGTTAGGAGCAAAACTAAGGAGATAACAGTGACCTTGCTTATTTTTCCATAAAGCTAATGCTGATTCTCAAACTTCAATGCCATTTTATTTGTATGCTAATGGATACATACAGCAGTATAAATTCTTGTACGGGAATGAAATGCTTTTTTTTATGGGAAATGCAGATTAAAATCGGAAGAGCAGAAACGCAATAAATGGACTGAAAAAAATAAAATAAATGTGCTATCCTTCAACACAGACTAAAAAAAAAAAGAGATCAGGGATTATTTATGAGACTTTTCTCTTGTTTTCTCTTATGTATTTTATTTATCTATTTATCACAGCGATAAATGCTGATGTAAAAGCCGTTCGTGTGAAACCGACGATCTCACTCACATCAACCAATGAGAATCCCAGCATTTGCATGACCGTGAGAGTTATGGCCCCTCCGTCACGCATGGACTGTGAAGGTTCATTCAAAGATGGCTTGAAAACACACATCCTCAACCCACTAGTAGAGAGAGATGCTAATAAACCATACAGGTCATATCTCATTACCACAAGAAAATGTGCACCGTCCTTGACTGCAAGAGACATGAGAGAAAAATAACAATAAGGATTTTACACTTTATGCATTTTACTGCTGGTGAAAGGAGCATTCTGACGATTTATTTTTCATTCCATTGTTCACTGGCGTGTCATTCAAATTGTTATGTTCTGTAGACTATGATGTGCACAACCGTTAATATTAAGAATACTACATTTATTTTGTTTACAAAAGTTTTGGTAACACTTTATTTTACAGTGTCTTTGTTACATATGTTACATGTACATCTGTTATGCATAATTACATGCAACTAACCCTAAACCAAACCAATCCCTAATCCTAACCCTATAGTAAGTACATGTAGTTACTTAATATCACTCAGTACTTAAATGTGCAATTACAATGTAACAAAGACACCTCAAAATAAAGTGTAACCAAAATTTCTTACATACATAATATGATTCTTCTGGACTTTACACATTAGGTTATCATATTGCATTCTTGTTTTGTTTTTTTCCATAAATCATAACTGTTGGTCACCCTTTACGTCTGTCTGTGGGTTTTGACAATATTAAACCAATGAAAAGTATTAAAACGAGCTTGTGACTAAACCTTGCAAGTCCATTGGATCCTGAAACATTTTGGACCATCTCTGCTTGTTTGCAATGCAAGGATAAATAAAGAGCTGGTTGTTTGGATAAGTACAGTGTTTTCTTTACTCAAGAAACACTGCATATACAGTATATATATATATATGAAGAGTTCAGATGCAAAAGCCTCTAAGTGCCATCTGAAATTTTCTTCTAGAATGATCATTTTTATCAAGCTTGTATATTTAAGTTCAATAATTTCACTTAAATGGCAATGCAAATGACCTATTAATTGTCATTTAAGTGAAATTACTTGACTTAAATATACAAGCTTTATAAAAATGATCATTCTAGAAGAAAATTTCAGATGGCACTTAGAGGCTTTTGCATCTGAACTCTTCATATATATATATATATATATATAAGGCTGATGTTTTATGTATTTGAGGAGCAGAGAAGAGTGTCTTAATCTAACATTTTTCATTGAAGTCATAGCCAATACTATGCGTAGCACTTCAACCTTAATAACATGATATTTTGGCCACATTAGATACAAAATAAATAAGAAAATAACCTGAGTGCCTACATAGCGACAATAAATTGAATAACCTTTAAGCTGATGAAAATGTAATGCAATGATGTAATGCAACGATGGTTGATCGTTGCGACGGAAGCGAATCAATCAAAACTAACTTTAGCTGGAAAATAACTTTATTAAAGAACCGCTATAAAGCCAAAACAATCTCTGTTACCTTAAATTATACGTTTATCTCTGTAAAGCTGCTTTGAAACAATCTACATTGTTAAAAGCGCTATATAAATGAAGATGACTTGACTTGACTTGACAATGCACTACTTACAGCCTCAGATTTGGCATTCTAATGATAAAGAAAACACATATGTCTGACATTCACTGGTCAAAAACCTTGTAACATATATTTAGATTTGGTCAAATGTTAATAATATAAGGATACACAGAAGTGTCAGACCATATATAAAGTCACAGTTGTTTAATTAAACAGTGTGTAATTGTAAAATAATAATAATTTCCATTTCCTGAAAAAATAAGCAGTTTTGGATGTACAAGGTTTCTGCTCGTCAGTGGCGATTTTTCACATTGTTCATACTTTACCGCTGCTTAGTAATTAATCCTGAGTAGATAGATTGTCATATTTCTCATATGTATTTGTAAACCCAGGGTTAATATTATTATTTGCATATTTTACATAGCATTGATCAGTCAAGCACAGAGCCAGCATCAACGTTTTAGTAACTGCCTTTGTGCCATTTCAAAACTGCCTTGTCAATAGACCTTATGTAGCCCCGCCCCTTTTCAGCGCTGCGCTCGTTGTCTTTTGACTTCCGGTCTGTATTTTCACAGCGATTTTGCGTTTTTATGAAAGAACGGCTCGTTTTTAAAATCTTCCCGGTCTACTGACATTTGTTAAGACATCTGCTTTAAACATTACAGTCCTCATGATAACTTTCGTTAACTTTACATTAAGTAAATCCACTTCAAAAGCTAATTACTCCTGGACAGCAATGCCATAGAAATATTCTAGAGATGGCGGCGCCCTCGTTTCTCTGGGGCATAAGGCCTATAGATTCTATGATTCTATATCTGAATATATTCAATAAAATATTTTCCACTGGCTTCTTTAGGCAAGCAGCATGATATGAGTGCACACCCCTCTTTCATTAAAGTGTGCGGAGGTAATTGAGCCTTTGGCAGCAGTGTTTTACTAACATACGAACATGGGGTGCCTTAACTGCTCCAATTAACATTATCCTCCATGAAAAATAAAAAGAGAGAGAGAGAGAGAGAGAGAGAGAGAGAGAGAGAGAGAGAGAGAGAGAGAGAGAGAGAGAGAGAGAGAGAGAGAGAGAGAGAGAGAGAGAGAGAGATAGAGAGAGAGAGAGAGAAAATGTCGGATTATTTTGCTATAGCATGGCATTTGAGCATGCTATAAATAACCCTGATTTACTAAAATCTTGCTAGTGGAAATTCTAACAAATTTTGTAATGTGCTTTGTAGGCATATTGCTGGCGATTTACTATGAATTGCACAAATAGCCACATATATTAACTTTTTGGATAATATTCATTTAATAAGTATACCCACCTTAATAATAATATAAGATTATATTATAATGTATGTACTATAATAATTGTACAAAGTTATTTAATATTAGTATTTGGCTGATAACAGGACATTTTTTTTTACAAAATAGTATGTATATCAAGAAAAGCTATTTCAATAATTAGCTAAATATGTAGTTATACATAAAAAAAAAATATATAAAAAAAAAATATATATATATTAAATTTTTTATATCTATATTTAAAAATTTAATTTTTTATGTATAACTACATATTTAGCTAATTATTGAAATTGCTTTTACATGTAAAATTAATTAAATATATAAATAAAAATATTATATTAATAATAATAATTATTAATAGGGATGAATCACAATAGTTGTCTAATCGACTATATATATCGGGTCAACACATTATGACATTATGGCCTGCGTATAATTGTATTACCGGTCGGAGTGTTATTTTAACCCTTCACATCTTCTTACCTGACAGGGCTGTTTTTGCTGTCTGGGTCTCTCGCTGTGACGGCTCCCACTTCACTTCCAACCTTTGCGTTCTCGTACACCTCCAAAATGTAATAATCCAATGAGAAAACCGGCGGCTCATCCACGTCTCCGACTGTGATCTTGAGCGTGGCATCATCTTTGAATGAGCCCAGATAGGACAAGCGTGGGTCCAGGTGTGTGTTCTCTGCAGCGATGTGAAGGCTGTACTGCTTCTTCTTTTCATAATTCAGTTGCTGAGAAGAGAAAACAGGAAACCAGGTGAATTGAGAAAGATGGGTCTCGGTCCGCTTTCAAACAAACTCTGGTGCGGTTAAACTAAAATATAAACGGAACAAAGACATCTAAACTAACCAAACGCAGAAGAATACTTGTTTTTTCTCCACATAGGAGCTATGTTGTCCATCCCAGTTCAGTACTGGCGTCTGAAATGGCGTCTTCACGCAGCAGATCTTCGTTTGTGTGTGATAGAGGGATTCCCACCGCTGTTTTGAATCCTTTACACATTTGATAAGATCTTCACGAGTTGTCAGCTCAATCATATACCATGTAGCTACGCACATACAGTGAGCGCATTTAGCCCAGCACACAGCATTGTTTTGGATGTATGATAAGTACCTTTGCAAAATCTAAAAAGCCTTTTCGTGCTTTTGCATCATTAAGTTTGGTCTCACAAATAGACCGTGTGAACGCTCACCGAACAAGGTCTAAATGTATAATTTTCTTTTTTGGTCCGGACCAAAAGAACCAAGAGAACCGAACTACAAGTGTGAACTGGATAATAGATATACACAATATTTAGCTTTCAGTCAGTCAGTTTCAGTCACTTTTTTGGTGGCTTCTAGCAGTTTCAAGTACTCCAAAAAGTTATGAACTGAGATTATATTAAGGTCAGTCCTTTTTGCTTCCAGAGCGCAGAAGCTAAATCGCTTTCTAGATGGGGTCACGTCTGTAAACGCCACGAAACCTGCCCGACCTTCACCGCCCGTCTCGTCGGACAGATCTGGCAGGCATTTATTTACAAGACCGGCTTTAGGAAAACTCAGTATTCACTGGATTCACAGCTTTCCTGACCCCAAGGACTGAGTGTGGAATTGAAGCTCAGAATAAAGAAAAGAGACCATTAATGAGCATCCGAGCCATGAAGAGTGCCAGACGTCTGCTTGACCTAGTCAGGATGGATAGATTATTCATACATGTATTTGTCAGTGTATCCGTGTAATTTCAGCGTCTGCAGCTTCAGATTTGATGCTATTTTGACAACATCTTGACTGGTTTAATTATACCATCCTTTTTCTTTCTTTTGTTGAAGACAAACACTCAAGGGAAAAGTGAGAAAAAACATATTGCAATCTGGATGTTAACTTGCTAATGCGGATTCATGCATGACTGCAACTTTTTTTTTGTATTTTAGCTCTTTGTTTGTCATGTCTCTGTTGGCTTTGCAGTTTAAAATAAAGAGACATTCACTAAAATGATAATATAAAACTAAATTTTCTGCTCTCTAGATATGGTTCATGTCCTTCCACGAAAAAGTCCACCACAAAATGCTTTTTACATAATTTGAGATGTTGCAGAAATGACACTGTGGTGGAAACGTTCATTACTTTTGGACAGAAATCTCCTGTGATGCATTTATATTCACTGGTGAACAATGTTATCAGAGTTTCTTTTCTAAAAGCCCACCAGCCAAAAAGTGTTCATACGGCCGCTAATTAATGAGGGTTTAGAAAACCCTCTAAACATAGTATGAGCAATAATAGTCATGATGCTTGCCTTAGTAAACACCAATGAAAATGACAGCAATACCTTTCTCAGCGTGATAACACCCTCTCTAGTGTCTTTGTCTGTGGAGATGGAGAACATTCCGGCCCCCTCAGGGTTCAGGATGCTGTATTTGATCTCTGCATTGATTCCGATGTCATCATCGTTGGCTTTGATCTTCCCCACTGGCTTTCCCACCTGTGCCGACTCTGGGACAAACACCTGGTAATTCTCTGCAGACACACACAAAAGCGCGCATGGTGGTTTGTTCGATTGGCTGCATGGTATTTTAAAGCATATCTATCATGATGCCTCTTTCCGACTATGCCTCCAAACAAGCCACATCGAGCTATTCTAGAAGTATTTCAGTATCGCTGTCATACCCCATAACCAACCACAGCCACATTCCCAAACCACCTGATTACAAAAGCTAAATGCAACAGAGTGCAACGTCATGTCTCACTTTTCCGACGGCCATGGTTCCAGATGTATATTTGGGGATTTCAAAAGCTCTGAGATGAATCACAACATTACAAACTTTGATCCATGGTAACAGCAACTTCTCTGATAGGTGGATCTTAATGAGGTGGACTCATTTAAAAGACTTCTGGCTTCTACAAAATCATATTATACTGTGCTATAGCTTAATATTGGAACTCATAGTCTGACTTAAAAGGTTTACACATTATCCTTAAAAAACATATGTTTCTAGGGAGAAAATTAATGGTATTGTTTTTTACTTCCAGAACCCTGCTGTTGTGCTCTGTTTCTGAGGATAAAAATAAGACAACAAAAACTCAAGATCCAAGACTCATAATTGGAATTTTACACAATAAAACCGTGTTCCTGTCTCTATTCTCTTCATGCTAATTAATGATAAAAAAAATGCACTGCAATGCACAATTTATATGAGTCATCTGATAGTGAGACTGCATCTACAGTTTATTAGGTATATTTCCTTCTCTTCCTCCTAATTATATATTATCCATGAGACACCCTTGAGAAAACAAACTGTTTTCTTGTGATTGTCTGGGAAAAAAAACTACTTTGAGAGAGAGAGAAAAAAGTGCATTACAGCAGCATACTGTATGGTTAAATTTTAAACCGTAATGAGGATATTTCTAGAAGATGAAGAATCGGAGAAAAGCGAGGTCAAGCTGTATCACTTCTTTTGCCAAGATGTCTCACAGATTTGTTTAAGAAAGTTCAAGTCTGGATGAAGTGTTCAGGAGCGAAAATTCAGCAACAGCTCTTTTCCAAAAGCTAGTCAGTTGCCTACAGATTTTAATGGTTGCATCTTAAGTCAAATAGAGTGCAACAGTTGGGTTCCGGATATAGAAATTGATTTTGAATGATAACTTATAAACCTTTAAAGACAGCCTTACTGTGAGCTATGAGGCAGTTAATCGATAGTATTTGCTTCTGCTGAAGCTGTTAGCCTGCATTATTTTAACTTAGTATTAAAATAATCATGTTTAACAGCAGGATTTATGGTGAAAAACTATTACCCATGATGCTGTGCAGAAAATTCCACCAATCAGCATTGAAACAAGCAAAACGTACCAAAAGATCTTGTTAACTCCGCTCACTCACATGAAGCACCCCAAATAATATAATCGAGTCGGTCTTCCAATCTCTCAAAATACTTAAATATTTGAATATATGCATATTCTTCAATAAACTACCTTCATGTGATTGTAGTACTTTCTATACACAGTCCTTTCTGTACACATGGTCTTGTACATTTGTCATTTTGTCTGATTTTCAAATACTTTTTTACTTCAAATCAAAGTTTGTCATGCTATGACTCACCTCGTGTAGCAGATTGACTTGGCTCATGGCTTATAACGCTTTAACAAAGTTTATTTTTTATTTTTTATATCCCTATGAGAGAAATGAATGGAAAAAAGAATTCAAGAACCAAAACCTTTGAAAGTGTGGGCCCTTACCCTAACCTGCACTCTATAGAAACCCGTAAGTGACAGATTTGGAATGCTGTATATGAGTCATCTGACAGTTTAGGCAGCAATGCTGTGCATTATGACCAGCGCTCTGTGAACAGTCTTATAATACTGCCTCACTAGGTTGCTCACTAGGTCTTTGAACCAAAATCTACTGATGTCCTTCTACAGCAATATGTTGCCACTGTATTTGGTTTTCACAGTGGCTAACATTACTCACTCTGAGGGAACTTTGGTGGGTTGTCGTTGATGTCAGTTAGCGTGATGTTGACCGTGGTGGAGCCCGACAACCCTCCAACCTGCCCTGCCATGTCTTTGGCTTGAATCACCACTGAGTAATGTTCTCTTGCCTCTCGATCCATGTCTGCCAGGGCTGTTCTGATGATACCTGCAAAATGCACACAAACATATGGCGGCTTACGCACATAAATAGTATAAATGCAAGGGTTAATAAAGCCACAAGCAATTTTTCACAAAATTATTTTCCTTAAATGTATGTATAATTTCTACACTTGACTGCATTCTCTCGATCATCTCACACAGCGTTCAATTTCTTATCATTTTTGGTAAAAATGTTTCAGCCAAAATACGTACGTGTGACCAATTATACATTGATGATTCATATTTATAATTCTTGGATTAATCTAGTTGTGTATCAATAGAATTGGATGCAGAGGTAATGCCGTGTGCAGTGTGACATTTTGTAAGACTTAAAATAAAACGCTTTTGTGTCTGGAAGGTCTTTTCTCCGCCAAGGTCAGTTTCTGTACATTTCACTACCATTCAAATGACATCAAAACCTTGAAGTACTGGTGAACTGAACCATAGTCTTCAATCATACATAACTCAACAATGACATGCACACACTAGATATGGACAATTTTGTTGATTCTATGGAAACATTTTCACTGCAGTGTTTTAGTGGTTGCTACAGTAAGTGATTGCTTATTAGCCATTAGAGTCATAAGAGATAACAGTAAACCAGGCCCATTTCTGAGGCCAAACTAAAAATCGACAAAAAAATGTGATTTAATACAATGCACATATTGTGTGCATATATGTTTTTACATTGTACTTATATTTAAAAAAATGCAGGCATGCATTTGCAGCTGTTGGTAATTTCTGTAATTACATCTATAATTACGTGGTTGACCATTCCCTTACACCTACAGTACTCATACCACCTGTTCCTAGCCTTACCCGTATCCCACCTCAATAGCAGCAAAAGTGTTTTGCAATAAAATATGAACACAATAAGTGCATAGTACTTATTTTTTTGATGTAACTGTTGAGATTTCAGTAACATTTTAAGCTTTACTGATCAATGTTATCTCAGGATAACAAATACTTTTTTTTTTCACCTTGTACATAATAATTATGCGAAAATGGTTAATAATAAAATGAATGACTTCAATAAATCAATAAAATGCCTTTTCATAGTAACTGCTTGCTGGCAAACATTTTGAAATGTTGTTCTGGCCTTTTGGTGCAGAATGTGGAGTTCACGCATATTGCTCTAGAGAATTGCGCCCATCAAAAAAAAATAAAAAAAAAAAATAAAAAAATATATATATATATATATATATATATATATATATATTATTCACGTTTGTTTTTGCATTTAGAGTCACATCAACTATTTGTATGTTATGAGGAATTGCTTAAATGTGTTTGCTGCCCAGAAGCAACATTATGCCACAGTGGAATTGATATGACGCTTCCATTATAGTGAATATTGCAGTTATCAGCTCTCATTCACTAAACATTTTCATGAACAAATCATGAAATGTAGGAACAACTGACATCCCTCACATGCAAAAATCATATATTCTTGGTGGCCTTATAAACATGTTAAGATTAAATTGTATACATGGATATACATTCATACATATGGTAAAAGAGTAAGTAAAGGTGCATTATAGCTTCAGCTGTGAGGTTCCTCTGCATAAAGATGCAGATTTGAGTTTGTAAAGCTGGCTAACCAGAAGACTGTGATCTGGGTCTGTTTTAAAGTTTTTTATTGCGTTTGAACTTGTTTTGAGGTTGGCACACTTGGCATTGCACGGGGATATTGCTGCGCGTGCTTTCAGGCAGAAGCCAGTCTTTAGAGAGCATCATGTTCGCTGAGAGTATGCAGAACGAAAGGAAAGGGTCTGCGGAAAGCCCTTATATGGACATGATTTGGCTGCATTTTATGCAAATTACACACGGTCGCTCATTCAGAATACTCCAAATTCATTAACATTAGAATGAGGGTGAGAACAAATTCATGTGCGTACGCACGTGTTGTGAATTAGACGTAAATGTTTAATGAGAAGAATAATAATAATTTTTTCCTGTGCGTAAAAACACGAATAATCCATGAAAAGTGGATGAGACCCAATGTTTTTATTTACATTTGTTCTACTTTGTCAAAGTACATATTCTTTTGAACATTTTCTTAACATTTGGGTGAAATTTAAGTCAAAAGTAAATCCAGGAACCAATTCAGTGGCAATCCACTGACTCACCCTGAGAGACCCTCACACCGGTTCAAACACGTCTCTGAATCACTACCGCCTCACACAATACATCACACAATGACTGTTAGTTCCTTTCCTCTATCTCTTTGTGTCCCACAATGTCTTTCTTTCTCTCACTCAAATCTCCCTCCCTCTCCTTCTCACCTTTGTACTGTGTCACAGACTTTAAGTCCTCATTTGATGATCAAACCCGCAGTCAGAAATCACACAAAAGCCATTGCTGGAAAATCCACAACTATATATTAGTAGGTAGGACTGAGAGGTAATTTTTGAAAGTTTGGTAATCATTTCATATAGTTCACTATCACTTTCCATTATTTTAGTCTTTTGTACAATTCCATTGACAAAAAGCAAGTTCCTACTGACATCTTCCAAGAAGTGACACAATTTTAGAGGGAAAACAACAGCACCATAATCATTGGATTTGGTGGATTACTGATATTTTGAGTGCTATAATTGGATGGCTTGGACATCGTGGATGATTCTGCTTTATCTTGTGTATAAATATGACCCTTCTTCCTTAATAAACTTGAGAACGTTATGGTATTACACCGTCTCTGTGTCTGCTTGATCATTCTCCCGAGATCTCCTGCCACACATCACAAAGGTTGAGACGCCTGTTTCCATCTGATGACTGATAGCCTCGAGGCTGCCGGTTGAGAGTCTACATGAAAATGAAATCTGGGGGCTCGTCCGGGATATTCCCAATTCTGTGATATTTTGAGTTTCTAGATCAAAAACAGTCCAACCTGTTTGATCAAATCAAATGAGAAATTTGTATTATATAAGCATAATCTAAAATTGAATTAATAAAATAAATAAATAAAGCTATTGCTCAGAGAGGGAATGACAGTCAACTTATACAGTCCATATACACTACTGTTTAAAAGTTTGGAGGTGGTAAGATTACAATTTTTTGAAAGAAGTCTCTTATGTTCCTCACCAAGGCTGCATTTAGTCAATCAAAAATACAGTAAAATATGTGAAATATTACACAATGTAAATTATAGTTGTTGTGGAAAATATTAAATACTCAAGTTTTCAGTGTTGCATGATCCTTCAGAAATCATTGTAATATGGAGAACTGACGCTCAAAAAACATTTCTTATTATTATCAATGTTGCAATTTTCTTCTGTGATTACATCCCGACAACCACAGAAATTTCTCCAGACGGGTAAAATATGTTCAGAATGTTAGATTTTATTTGTGTCAGATATGAGGGATGTTCAGTCAAGGAGGAACGGCAGGAACAATCGCTCTTTACAAAATGAAAGTGTTATCAGACAATCCAATCCTGCTTTATATTTGCTTGAAAACAATAGCGTAGGTAGCCCGCGGCTTCCTCTGACAGAGGGGTTCGACTGACACACAGTCAATACACACAAGCCATTAAAGAACAGATTACAGACTCATGAATAAACACTCGGTTTTTGAGTCAGGCTCCAGACCGACTCTAAACAGGAATTCAGCACGCCGTTTGCATCCCCATAATTGACTGATTCATTTTTCACTTTAATTTATGAAGTGCAAACAGAGAGAAAATATTGATTTGTCATTATTACACTGAAAGTGGTTTTGCATAGACCATAAATAACCGTCGGTTTTCTCCGTTATTGACTACAATCATTCCTAACCTTTTTTAAATACTTGTTTGGTTTCATTTCCCTCATTATAATGAAGAACTAGAATAAAGAATAAATGATGATGACGCCAGCGTTCTGTGCTCATACACCGGGGGCCTGTTCTCCTCATGTGAAGAGTGTCGGGTTGACAGGCTCAGGATTAGCTGTCTGTGGGCAGGTTACAACATCAGATGCCGGTCAAGGCACGAGTGACCGGAGGCAACACTATTAACATGCAGGGCATGTGAGTTTGACCATTGTCACCTGTCACAGTGAGAGCAGGGCAAAGGCCTGCAGAATGCACTAGGGACGGACCAGGATGTCTTGCACTGTTCCAAAAATACCCGAGAGAACAGTCAATTGTTCATACAATTGAACATTCTTACTTGTTTTTTTACAGACAGGTGTTATGAGTGGTTGCAAGGACATTGCTGTGGATTTCTAGGGTACTTTAGTGGTTTATAAAGCCCCTTTCACACAGAGATTCCGGAAAATACACGGATAAAGTGACCCGGGATTTGACCCGGGTTTGTTTGATTTTGGTTCATTCACACTGCCAGTGATTTTTCGGAATCTGAGAGTGCGTTCACACACAACCCGTAAAAATCCCGTAAAGACATGTGACATCGATGTGACTTGTAATGTCTCAGCAGCGTCTTAAGTTTGCTTATGTGCTGCAATTTCTCTCTCGAGAAACCTCGCTTGCGCATTTTTTTCTCTGATTCGATCATAAACAAGCGCATTACCGTTTCACAGCTGGCGAACGATCCCGGCTTCAGCGTCATCACTACGACACGGCATTATTACGGCTTTTTTTTCACACAGCGCGCGTTCCGGGACTGAACACGGCAATGTTACTAGGTCCCCAACCCAGCATCGATGCCGGCATCAATCCCGGGTCGTGTTTGCGTTCACACAGAAGGCGTTCTGGCAATTTGCCGGGATCATCGCGCTGTGAGAAAGGGGCTTAGTGAAGTCATAAGAGACGACACTAAATCAGGCCATTCATTTGTAAAAATTAAATAATTAAAACATTTCACAATTTAACTTTCATATATTTATTTTAGTGTTGTGTTGTGATGCAAGAAAACCAGATTGCATGATGTTATTTTAGTATCATTGATATACTATTATAATTTTTGCCATCGCCGGAATTTCCCGGCAATCCATGTTTACTGTTAAACGGTAGGGGACGCTATTACACATCTTCTGAAAGAATACAGAATCTCCAGATAAAAATCACAGGCGAAGAAGAAGCAGAAACAAGCCATAAAAGCATTACACTCACGTAAGCTAACACGATTATCAAACACTTACAGTGTAAACATCATAAATCAAAACTGCCTAGCGTTACACAAAGAGCTATTGGACTGTGGAGCTTTCCTGTTGATGGAAGTGATTTTCTCAGCTTTTGTTCAAAATGTTGCTTCACTAAAAAAAATTATCAAGTGGATGCATGATACAAAAGAATGCATGAAGACATAATAATTTATTAATTATCAATCATTTATTATTATTGATTAATTATTAAATGTATTATTTCTTTTGATATATTCTGTGTTCAGATGTTCATACAACAAAATATTCTAGGGGACATGAAAGTTTTGTCCCAAAAAAAAAAAAATCTGGCTTTTTTTCTAGCTTTCACACTGATCTAAGCTATTTTACAAGAAGCAAAAAGGTAGCAGGGAAAGAGTTGATATATTATAATGGATCTTTATTTTATTTTGTATTTTCCGTTTTCATTATCATTTGAGTTTAATTTCTAGTTATTTTGTCCGTCATTTTTATAAGTTTTGTATATGTATTAAATAATTTGTATTTAGCTTTAGTTATTTTTTTGTATTTTTGTCAAAAATGAGAAATGCTGAGTTAAATTTTTTTATAATAAATATTTGATTGTATTTCAGTTAATAATTATTTTATTTCAATTAATGAAAATGTTTTTTTAAGGTTTTAATTTTACTTAACGATAACCCTGATCTCACCAACCACAACTAAGAAAACCTGCAAAATTTGGCACTTGCAGTGTAGTGTAGTGCACTCACATTTTAGCTGTATTGCCAGTGTTAAATGCACCCTTCCATTTATATTTCATTATCTGTGAATCGCCCACATCCCAATCCAAGGGGGTCCGTCCTTATTCCACCCCCTCAAACCTGTTGGATCTGTCACCAGTCCTTGTTCTGGGACCTCACAATTTACAAATGAGAAGAGGCATTAAAAAACAATGTCATAAACACCTCCAAAACATCTCCTAATAAGTACCGCAAGCGTACCGAAGGTTGGAAGATTTCCCAGAATGCATCTCAGCAAACAAAAGCCCAGCACAATGGTACAAAAGGAGGTTTGTAAACTTTCCAAAATGAATCTCCCATCCATTTCTCCTGCTTTAATGCCATAACTCCATTTCTAGCCTGCCAACGCTCGAGCCCAGCGGCTAGGCAGAGATATTACCCGAGCTGCAGCATTACTTAACCTAGGCTCCTAAGGCAACAAAAGTCTCTGGCACACAGCCATTCACTCCATTAAAACAACACAAAGACTAATGTTGTGACCTTTTCATCAATCGTCAGGGGTGAGGGACTGTCTCTCCGCAGCCATCACTCAAGTTTATTGTGTGGGATTGGTAAGTGCTCTTGAGGAAATGTGATACAGGCTTGCTGTAAATGAGGGAGAGTGTAGTATTTGTTATTAGGATGTACATGAAGGCTTCAGGGAAGCCCCCCCAAAATGAAAACCCTAAATAAACAAACATCCATTCTTTCATCAGAGCCGACTTGCAACCCCACGGCATTCTTCCTTTGCTCAGAAGAACCATGAGGTATCTATGGAAACCAGAATAAGCCAATTCCTGCACAGCCGTCGAGGAACAAGTGGCAAGTCTGACCCAGGGTTAGCTGAGTGAGCAAAACTGTTTTAAGCCTTTGACTGGTCTCTCCCGCACCCCTTCTGTCTGTAATCTTCTATCGCTTCGTCTTATTCCCTCTAGGTTTTCACAGGCTGTAAATTTATAAAGAAGGTCAATCTAAGGAGAGCAAAGGAGATTATGGGAAATCACCTATGACCTGGTTGAGCGCTAAGGGCCGTTCACACAGGACTTTGTGAAGTTTATTCTGTAGCCTGATGGGTTTAAACAGGATATTCAGCAAGACAAATTATGTTATCATCACACAATGCCAAAAGATCGATTTTGACTTCATGTTGACTTCAAAAACCGCCCTGTGTGAACGGCATCTTAGTCTGCAAGACCTGGATTCAAAAAGAAAATGCTGCACCCAATTCAAAGAGTTACTGTATTTTATATTATATTGTGTATGTGCTTTTTTTCTCTGGAGGTAAGATAGCTCAGGAGAGGTTGGTAATATGTTGAATAGCATTAGCGGCTGGGGAAGGCTTTGACAAACTGGCATGCTTTTCTAATTTGATCAGAACAGGAAGTTGCTCTAATCTTTCCTTTTAGAGACTCCCTGATCTGTGTCAGAGAAGCTCTAAACTCACACTCTAAAACCCTCCAGACTCCCTGATCAGCAGAGAAATTAGCCTACTTATGTGTATGGGTATGTGTGTGCGTAAGAGGTTCCTTCGCTTTGCCCATCATCGAGGCCTCTGAAATTGGGAATTCTGATTATTCCCTGGAACCTCTTTACAAGAAAAAGGGGAAGATGAAGATCCGACCTCACTTATTAATAAGCGTAACGTCTTTTTTTTTTATTACAATAATAACAAAACATTTTACAAACAAGAGTACATATAACCATACATGTCAGGGGTAGAGAATAAATAATAATAAATAAAAAAATACTGATTTGTTTCTAACCCTTATACATCTGTTGTTCCAGATGGTACATTTATGGGGGGAAAATTATGACTATACATAAGAGTCCATGAAAGTAGTGCTTGTTTATGGAAACTTGCAAGTTTTTTGTTAAAGGGATACTTTACCGTTTTTTCATATTAAACTATGTTATTCCCTTAACTAAGACGAGTTGATACATACCTCTCTCGTCTCAGTGCGTGCACTAAATCCCTCTGTCTTGCGGCGAAACTTTGTTAGCCCAGTTCATTTAATATGGGCCAAGCAGAGAAGCTACCAAACACCTCCACGTTTTCCCTATTTAAATACAGTTACTCGCGAAGTGTAACTCGACCTAGAACGGTGACACAAAACAAAACGTTGCGCTTTTCTAAGCGTGTAAAATGGATAACTATTTTGTATGGCGGAATACCATAGCAAGTGCTTGTAAGCACTTCGACTTGGCGCAGTAATATCTTCACTCGTGAAAAATCCTCTCACCGGCCCCCGCTCCCTCTAGTGAAGATATTACTGCGCCAAGTCGAAGTGCTTACAAGCACTTGCTATGGTATTCCGCCATACAAAATAGTTATCCATTTTACACGCTTAGAAAAGCGCAACGTTTTGTTTTGTGTCTCCGTCCTAGGTCGAGTTACACTTCGCGAGTAACTGTATTTAAATAGGGAAAACGTGGAGGTGTTTGGTAGCTTCTCTGCTTGGCCCATATTAAATGAACTGGGCTAACAAAGTTTCGCCGCAAGACAGAGGGATTTAGTGCACGCACTGAGACGATAGAGGTATGTATCAACTCGTCTTAGTTAAGGGAATAACATAGTTTAATATGAAAAAACGGTAAAGTATCCCTTTAACATCATAATCACATTTTAGTATAAATTCTAGACCACCTACTTTTTGAAAGATAAAATTAGGTACCGTATACCATTATACTTTGCTTATATTTTAAATAATTTTGAAAAACATTCTAAAAAAACATCACTATTACTATTGTTTGGTTAGGGTTAGTGATTTGAACAAACCTTGTTTGTAATGATGCGTCAAATTGCACAGCTTGTACATTATGTTTTTGAATGTCTCTTATGCTCAAAAAAGCTGCGTCTGTTTGTTCAAAAATACAGCAAAAACAGTAATACGTATCATTACAATTTAATATAACTTTTCTATTTTAATATATTTCAAATGTTGCGAGAACCAATAAGGTTCATTCTAGTTCCAGCACATTTGAGTTTCCGCTTTTTGGAGCATCAAAGTGGTAGTTGTGTAAACTCTCAATGGAGAGACAGAAATCACTCTGATTTTATTAAATATATCTTCATTTGTGCTCTGAAGATGAACAAACGTCTTATGGGTTTGGGAATGACATGAAGGGTGAGTATATGATGACAGAATTTTCATTTTTGGATGAACCATTGCTTTAATGCTTTTGTGGAGACCACCATATCGAGAGAACTTCTACCTTGGCCAGTAACCAACCGAAACGCCAAACATCGGTACACTAGCATCCTGATGGAAAGCTTTGCACTATCAAACACCACTCACATTTTCCTTTCATCTAGTTAATTATTAAAATTATTCAGTAGGAAGAATCACTATGCTTGTTAACTGCTAGTTTATATGAGCCGAATAAATCCCAACACCTGACATTAACATCTCCTCTGTTTCAAATGGAAATTAACCAAATAAATAAATAAAGCCATTGCTTTTAGTTAACCACTATTTATTGTAATGGAGCATGAGGTTGAGCACAAATCCATAACCGTGGCATTAAACTTCTGTTTACGGTGCCTTTGTAAATCCCACCAGTTACAAATGAAACTGTATATTACTACTATAGCATTCTCCTCCTAAATGACATGTCATTTTCTGGCCCTGACTTTGTTATTCTTTCTGGGTGCATCTACTGACCTAATGACCACAATCATCTCAGCCAGCTCAAAACAATACGACTGCGCTTACCATATAATCAAAGCAAGATTGACTATTGACCAGCTCTCTCTCAGTTGAATTGATTCACGTGGGCTTCTCCTCTGTCTCCTAGGGTGCTTTATCTAAAGTTTTAATCTCACATCTATATTTGTGTTCTCTGACATCCTGAGAGAAAGAATTTAATCGCCAATTACCAGTGAAGCAATTCAATAGCATATTAAAGGGTGGAAAGGTGATAGTATCTCATTTCCAAGAGATGATTTGAGTTTGCCTGCAGCTTTGACTGCACGTTAGGTGGAAATGAGCAGTGTTTGACTTTCTTATTGTGAGCTTTCTAATAGGATGTCAATAATTTTATACGCAGAAAACAATATTCAGGACTCTTAAGGCCCCGATATACTTCGAGCAAAAACTGATGTGAAGTCATATTGAACAAAATCAGGCTAAAACGAAGTTCGTTTTGGGAGTTCGAAGCAGCTTTCTTGAAAAGTTCACTCCGGCTGGTAAACACCTTTGTATTACCATTGGTTAGATTTTTAAAGATTTTTGTAACTTTTCCAGTTTATTTCTCCCATTGAGTCCGTCGAGGTCAGATGTCCGTGAGTAAAAACATGAACACAGTAGAGAGCCGCTTTATAGTAGAAAATTAAGTTGTACTTCTGATGAAATGAGACACGGACACTGTTTTTCATGTTTAATACGGTAAAGCTGCTTGATTAAGCAATCTATTGTGTAAAGTGCTATATAAATAAACATGACGTGACTTTACTAGAGTGGCGAATTGCATGTGCAAACATATCCACGTTGCTATGATCAGATACTTTTCTAATGCTTTATTTATAAAAATGCTTACTGTTTTCTCAATTTTGTTGTGTTTATTTTGTTATAGAGAGGAAAGCGTGCCACACATATTTACATATTCATCTAAATACTACACTCAGCAGAGTGGGCGGCTTCAGATGTTGGATAACAGTATATCGCTGCTCACATATTTAGAACTTCGTTTTATCCCTTAGCGAGGGGGGCTAAAACTTTCATGCAACCATAAAATATTTGGGAACGAACAAAAAATGAGCAAACGTATAAAAAATATAATATTATATACGTTTTATTTCTCAAAATCAATGCTTTTATTCAGCTAGGAACAATTCAATTGATCAAAAGACATTTATAAATGTTCAAATTAAAATATATATATATTTTTTACTTTTGGATATTGTATTCTGGAAAATGTGTTATGTACCATAGTTTCTGAAAACTGGAATATTGATGCTGAAAATTCAGCTTTGCCATCACAGGAATAAATTCTATTTTAAAATACACTAAAATAGAAAACAGTCATTTAAATATTTCTGTTATTACTCAATTTTCATCAAATAAATGCAACCTTGGTGAGCACAAGATACATCTTTTTAGAAACAAATAATAATAATAATAATGGTAGCTCTTTATTTTACAGTCCTGTTCCCCATGTAAATAATATGTACTTATTATAGTAATTGCAATAACTGGTTAATAACTAGGTACTAAGCCTAAACCTATCCCTAACCTTAACCCATGTAGTTACCTTATATACCAGTGCTTTCTTAGGCAAGAACACTGTAAGTACACATAAGTGCACATACTGTAAAATAAAGTGCAGCAACAACAACAACAACAACAATAATAATAATAGTCGTACACACCCCAAACTTGTGTAGTGTATATTTTTGTTTTTGAGTGAATGTTGACAAAACTGAAAATGTATTAAGCCATATTCCAGGTTATTCTCTACATCGTTCAAAGTGTACTGCATAACAGAAATGACCCATATATGACATGTTGTTGTTGTTGTTGTGGGGTCAAATGAGAAACACTAGATTCATCATCTCATCAGTCATTTCAGTCATGTCGGATTCTGTTTTAGGAAACAATTCACACCAAACTTCATTCATATGTCTTTTGAGGTTCTGTGTAAAAAGACAGCTCAACAGAGGTCAATATTGTTTAATCACATTTAAAAAAAAAATTAATGTTTAACTTAACTGTTGTGTTTTACTTGCAAAATAAAAGCTTTTCAACACCATGCCTGTGATGATCAAAGAAAAACATGAAAAAAAAAAAGAGAGAAGTCCCACAAACCTCCTAGAGAAACAACACCTGATACAGCTGTTGACAGCAGGGAACATCAAGGAAAAGCAACCCTCCTACACTGTCTGTCAGAGTATATTAAAAAAGATGTAGATTAAGGGGAGAGATACGAAAAAAAATAAGTATTGCTAACATGACCTAGGGCGTCATGCAAACAACCTTGCATTACCTTCTTTAAATGAAAGGTAGAATCTGCATATACACCCACAGCACTGGGTCATGACTTCAGCATCAGTGCTGGAACAAACTCTTGATACACCCTTTAGAAGTGAATACTACCTCAGTCTACTTTCTCATCTTTGTGCCTCGCACCCTTTATGTTTTCACTAGGTAGTATACATATTATAATATTTATACTCATGCACACCTACCTAGTAACCAGTCCTGAGGTAAATTAAGCAGTTTAATTATTTAAGCCAACTCTCACATAGAATCAGTATTGAATATAATTGAGTATAAAATTAAATAAAAACAACATAATAAATACATAATATAATATAATAACTTATACAAATGAAACATTAATATTCTCTTTATTTATTTAATGTGCAAAAGTGCATAATAAGAGCTAAAATGCGTATTCTGAGACTTGTCGACTTTGAAGTACGCACAATATGCGCTGACACCATCATCTCCAAATGGGATATTTGTGTCTTCAGTATTAAATGTCCCGAAAGGTAGTTTGTGAGAGATTGAAAGTGAAGTGTCACTAAAAGGCAATGCAGTAAAGCAACAATAAGTCAATCTTTGTTGTCTTTTTTTTTTCTTTCTCACACAATCCCCTTGAATCGGTTTTCATGTCTCCTGTCTAAATGCATTAAGTCCTTGAACACCATCTAAAATGAACTTGAACACTGATACTGTCGCGCCACAATTCCATTAAGCATTTCATCTCTAAAAACTAATATGATATGCCTGCATGCTCTTGACAACTTTGCGGAACAAAATTCTTCATGGTTCCCCTCCAAACGGCTGCATTTGTCTTTACTAAAGGCCAAATGTTCACAAATCTGGATGGACTGTATTATCAGAGCACTAGTCTGTCAGGGCTGATAGAAGGGATTCGCGAGGGCATGTTTGGGTGAAGGCTGAGAGGTGTCTAGAGATTTTCATCAAAAACTTCTTTGAGGTATTTCTGGCAACATCTCTCAAAATAAGCAGTGTACTGTGGCCATGAATATGTTAGGACACATTGGTGGTGCTTGCGTGTGTGTAACATGTAGTGAAGTGAGGGGTGTTTCAGCACCACGGACAGCACCAGCAAATCTGATAAAAGCACAGAGGCCCGGGAAGCATTTCAGCACAATGGACAGGGGCTTTTTTCTCCATTCTCTCATCTTTCTGTCTTTCTTTTTTCATTTCTGCATTTCTATAATTCTTTATTTCCTTCTATACTTTTTTCTGTTCTTCCCTTTCCTTCTTTTTTTTTTACTTTCTCTTACCTGCCTTATTTTTCTCTTTCCTTCCTTTATGTCCTCCCTTCCCATTCTCCTTCCTTCCTTTTTAGTAAATCTTCCTTGTCTTTCCTTTTCCCTTTGCTTTTTATTACTTCCTTTTTTCTTTCCGTCATTGCTTGGTTTTTCGTCCTCCCTATTTTCCACTTCATTTTTTTGATCCTCCTTATTTTTTTGCATTTTAATATTTACAATTTTCATTCATTCATTATTTCTCTCATTTCTTTCTATACTTATGTTTGCTTCCATTTCTCTTGCCTTCCTTACTTTCTTCTATTTCTCTTGCCTTCTTCCTTCCTTCTTTCCTTCCTTCCTTTGTCTTACTTGTCTTCCTTCTTTCTATCTTTCAATCCAGTTTCTTTTCTTCTGCTTTTTTCCGTGAGACAAACACAAACTGTGCCTCTATTAACATTTAATGGTTTCTTGTAAAAACCCTCAAACAATGTCCACCTCTAATGAACACCAAATCCATCTCAAAGCACTCTGAAACTCTTTCTCTCTCATACCGTCTTGTCTTTATCCCTGAAAGCCTTTACACAATGTTCTCTCCACCTCATTCTCCAGGGATGCTCTCCATTATACAGCCAAGATCCAAACAATACTGCTTGCATGTCAAGCTCTATTTCTGTACAGTAAAAGGTGCTAGTGGTGTATTGTATTGCTCACAGCTGTTTTCTGATGAACAAACAGTCTAATACAACACATCTCATATAGAAAGGTAAGGCACATTTCTTATGTGTACTTTTTAAATGTACATCTACTCGACAAAATGCACCAGCAGCTCGAAACCTTCAAGCAATAAAAGCACTTTGTGTTAATTCACCCTCACGGACACTATGAACAGAAGTCTTGAATTTACCAGTTTTGGGGTCGACGGAGAAATATGGCTGTCCGTGCAGAACGCTGTACACCACCCGCGCACTGTTTCCATACGTAGGGTCATCTGCGTCTGTTGCTGTGACTTGAAAAACCGATGTTCCTGCAGAAAGAGAGAGAATAATGAATTGGTGGATGTGTTTGAAGGGCGGAATGAATGTTCTTAATGTGTTTGTGTGGAAGTACAATGTATGGGAGAACAAAAATACGTCCAAAATTATTCCTTAAAGGGATACTCCACCGAAAAATGAAAATTCTGTCATTATATACTCACCCTCATGTTGTTTCAAACCTGCATGAATTTCTTTCTTCTGCTGAACAGAAAGGAAGATATCTAGAAGAATGTCAGTAACCAGACAGTTTTAGATACCACTGACTTCCATAGTATATATTTTTTCCTACTATGGAAGTCAATGAGACCAGAAACTGTCTGGTTACTGACATTCTTCTAGATATCTTCCTTTCTGTTCAGCAGAAGAAAGAAATTCATGCAGGTTTGAAACAACATGAGGGTGAGTATATGATGACAGAATTTTCATTTTTCGGTGGAGTATCACTTTAAACATCTTCCAATTTTCTTCACGTAGACCTAAAATAAGTCCCTCAACCACACAAGGAGAGTTTCTCCACTGTTTCTGCTCAGACCAAGTCAACAAAGATTAAAGACAGGCTGGAAATGCAGTTGTGTGCTTTGTAATCTCTCTCTGTGTCTTTTAAGCCCTCTCATTCCCCGCTCTGTCTTTGCTCATTTCAGCCATCCGCTTACAGTCTGTCTTTCTAGCATTCTTTCCCCCCCCCCTCTCCAGCTGACAGTAGATCTCTCATTTCTTGTGCTGGCTCGGGTCGCATTTCTCATCTGCACTTGTTCTTGCTCACTTTCATCACAGCTCACCAGGTTCAATCCATCCATCTGCATTGTCTGGTGCTGACGTACTGCAAACACCACAAAACATTTAATGCAGTCTTGAGGGCTGAGGCGTAAAATAGGATTATGGAGGCATAATCTTGAATTTCATTTTTTATTTCTCTCAAGTCTCCTTGCAAATTGTCTCTCTCTTTCTCTCTTGCCCTCTTTTCAAGTATTTTTTGTTCTGTGTTGTATCGTATTTAAAAATAAGTTTGGACAAATCAAAACAAAAATAATCATTTGGTTTAAAAGCTAACAAAAAATGTTTCATTTTGATTTCTTGAAGAAAAAAAAAATATCTTACGCAATTGTGGTTCTTGTGTAAATGTCTCTTGTTTTAAGGAAGTTTAAGTGCTTGTATCGAAAAACATGACCGCATGACTGATTTTCTGCAGTGTTCTCTTGCGGTGAGAGCCAGCCGGAGTAAAGTCGAAAAGCTGTGTTCTCCCACAAAGACTTTCAAAAGCTTTTCAATTACGGTCATCACTCAGCGTAATGCACACGAGAGACACGACGTTCACTGGTTTCTGCATAGTTCAACAGCATAAAGACCTGATAGCCGCAATTACTGTAACCGCTTCAGATAATTGTAATTTTGGTTCTAATCCTGAAGCTTCAGTGGGTTAAAATGAGATATCTCATCCCTCTCTAAACTGTATCCAGCTCTCAGCTTCATAAAAAACATTTCTATCAGAGTCTACCAGCAGCTGGAAAGTTGCTGAAGCAGCTTGTCTAGAATTTTCTGATGAGTGTGTCTCCGAGGGCCAGCAGATGAACAGCGTGTGTGTGTGTGTGTGTGTGTGTGTGTGTGTGTGTGTGTGTGTGTGTGTGTGTGTGTGTGTGTGTGTGTGTGTGTGTGTGTGTGTGTGAAGGAAGTAATAATTCTGCACCACTAATAAAGATACTGAGGTTTTTCAGAAACTCCAAATCAAAATTTGACCCATAAAAATAAATTATAGTAAAACTGCAATGCAAGCAGTGGCTGCTAAGTGGGAAGATGGGTAATATTTAGACGTCAATACTGATCTTCAGCTGTTATATATGGCTATACACACTCAGCAGTCACTTTATTGGGTACCTCTTCTGAAAAAGACCAGCTTACACCAGCATGAATTTCCAGGCTGGTTTATGCTGGCTTTGGTGCAAATTGTCTGGCTTGTTTTCCTGTTAAATATTTAAAAATCCTTAAAAACAAGATACACTTACAAGTCTTAAAGGGGTCATCGGATGCAAAATTCACTTTTATATGATGTTTGCATATAAATGTATCTTTGCAGTGTGTGGAGTCTGTGGACACAACCACTATACAAAAAAAAATAAAAATAAAATAATCACTCCTTTTTTTTTATCCTCAAAAAGCATTATGGCCGGTTCAGATTACACGTTTTTAGCCCGATTTTGCCACGATCCGTTTGACATTTCCCCAAGAAACGTGTAGTCTGACATTGTTCTTGTCCACGACACGACACGATTTTAGGAGTCAAAATCGTGTAATCTGACACAGTGACCATCGCATAAGACAAAAAAAACGTGTAATCTGAACCGGCCATTTACACTCTCAATGATCAGGATTTCCTGAGCAGTATGATGTCATATTGATCATGCTCTGCACACGACCCCTGATGGACTGTCCGGTATTAGCATATTTCCCGTATTGGCATATTTCCACCCTCAGCCATTTGTATACTGTCCACCAAGGCAGCACTATAAGTGACTTGTGTTGACACCCCCCATGGAAGAGCAGTTGCTCATTATCATTTAAAGAGACATGCACTGAAACTGGTCGCTGTGAACAGAGCAAGCGGCAACATTCTAATCTGAAAGATGAAGCCTACCCGGAAGTGCGAAAAACTGCAATACATCGAAAATCCGCTAGGGGCAGGTCCCAAAAGGGAGCAAATGTCCATACACCCCCATGTTAAAATGTCCGTTTTCACAGCATAAATTCATGTTTTTACAGGTTGGTCCCATGGACTTTTATTGTATTTTTCGATAGGTTCCGAGTGCCTGACAACTGTGAGGGGGGTGAATTTTTTTCTAACTCGTTAGTTTAGATCGTATTTAGATATAAAATGTATGACAAATAAGGGCGCGATTGACAGCTTGATTGACAGCTGACAACGAGCATAGGCTGCGCCGAGTGGAATTCCTGAAATTTGACGTCTCGGCCATGATCTGACACAACACATCATACCTGTAAGTTATCCTTTCTGAACTTTACATAAGGACCCTAAAGAATCACACCAACTTGTGGAAAATGGGCATCCGATTACCCCTTTAAGATATTAACTTTAGTTAGTGTGTAATGTCGCTGTTTGAGCATAAACAACATCCGCAAAGTAACGACACTCAAGGTTCTAAGCAAAGGGAGATGTTTTCTTTTAAAGAAATTGCTTTTTCAAGGACTGCAACAAATGGCTGATATAGGGACTACACAAGCTTCCTCCAGGGTTAGTGACATCACTAACCCTAAAATGTACATAAACCCCACCCCCAGTAACAAAACGGGTGAGCCATGTTGAGAGCCATCAACTAACCATTCAGAAACATCCTGTTGCATTCTACATCTTTTACTCGAACTGAGTTAGGTAAGAAGTCTTTTATGTATGCAGCGCCGTTTGATTGGAATCTCCTCCAATCTAAATTAAAATTAGAAAATCTGCTGTAGACCGTTTCAAATCAGTTATCTGGCAAATGGAAGTTGATCTAACATTATGCAACTACTTTTAAGTGTTTTTAATCTGTTTGTGTGTTGTTTATCTGTGATGGAACTGATTGTACTGCTGCACATTTTGGCCAGGACACTCCTGTGAAAGAGATTTTTAATCTCAGAGAGCTTTTTCTGGTTAAATAAAGGTTCATAGGTGTGGTTTGGGCGTAACGTGAAATAAACCAATCAGAGCGACATCTCACATTCCCTTTAAGAGCAGTCGGGCTTGTTCTATAGCGCATTGCTATTGTAACGGCGGATTTGCCAGGCGCGCGCCAGGAGCAGTTCACAGCCAAGGAGAGCGACGTTCTCGTCACGGCCGTAAAAGAGAGAAGTTACATTGAAATGGAGAAACCCACCCAAATTAACTTCGGTTAAACAGGCGTATGATAATTTGGGTAAATGTGTAAGCTAGATGTATGCTTTTATAATAAATGGTCTATCTATCTATCTATCTATCTATCTATCTATCTATCTATCTATCTATCTATCTATCTATCTATCTATCTATCTATCTATCATAATAATAATGTATGATTTGCAAAAATGAAAACTGCTGCTTCTGTGTAGATGAGAGAATCAAAGGGTATGCGCGTTGTGCACACGACATTGATTATGGCCAAGCATGCGCCCTTAAAATAGCATATGAATAACATGCGCAACGCGCCACTGACTTTAAATTTTTTTTTCCTGGTTAGTGGTGCAATTGTTTTCTAAACCATCAAAATAGCACCAGGGAACGTTTGCGCCGGAACACGCCTCCTCTTTGCGCTGAACCGCCCGCCGGGAGCGCAAGTTCATTCCCTAGTTTAGCGACGTGCTTCTGTGGAGGGAAAAGCGTGCTTTGCGCGGGTGCAAAATAGGAATGATACATGCGTCGGTGTACAAAGTCAATTGCGCTGGGTGCAAGATAGGGCCCCTTGAGTCTCTCTGTCATTGTCAGACTCCGGTTTGAACATAAAAGGTTGAACAGTTTCTGACATGTGAGCGTGTGTCTGCAAGCTGCTAATAAGCTCCGCCCTCTTTGCTGGGAGCAGCAGCTCATTTGCATTTAAAGGGACACACACAAAACGACACGTTTTTGCTCACCCTCAAAAAGTGACGATTTTAACATGGTATAGGCCTAGAAAATTATCTGTGGGGTATTTTGAGCTAAAACTTCACATACACACTCTGGGGACAACTAAGACTTATTTTACATCTTGTAAAAAGGGGCATTATACCACCCCTTTAAGACTTGCTTTCATAAATGGTATTTTTAATATAGCCTAAGTGTATTTTTTTCTATCTATCTATCTATCTATCTATCTATCTATCTATCTATCTATCTATCTATCTATCTATCTATCTATCTATCTATCTATCTATCTATCTATCTATCTATCTATCTATCTATCTATCTATCTATCTATCTATAACTTTTTGGCCAGAAAAGACCCTTCCTAATACATACTTTGAAATGACCAGAAGATCATGTAGTAGTGGACACAATGTATATATGATATGTATGATAAGTAATGACTGTTAAAGGATGTATAAGTTTGCAGTAATGATCCTCTCACAGTCTTCGTTATTAGACCCTCTAGTTTCTAAGAGCTGAAAGGTCCAGTCAATAAATTCAGATTGGCAGAGACAAACCATCAACACACAATTAGATCCAGACACTCAAACGCACAGGGAATATTGACAGCAGTGGACTAGTGCTGCGTAGGGGCAGAAGTGTTACCGTCCAGACGGGCTCATTCTGCTCAAAGATGCCTACAGATAAACGCCTCCAAACACTCAGCCTCAGAAATAAGAGGAAACAACACTAATTATTCATTTCCCTCTTCTTCTGTCGATCCTCGTTACCACAGCATCTCTTCTCCATGTATCTCATCGATACTAATCGACTGAGCATGTGTTCCTACAGCTGCAAAAGTCAGTCAAGGTGATGCTCTGCTGGTGGACAACCTTTGGATTATCTGGTTAGTCTTACAGTACATTTCCAAGAGCAATGAATGTTATAAACCAGGTAGTCCTGATAGCGAAGAGTTAATATCAATGGAGAAATTATATAAAAAACTGTAGCATAATCCGGAGCGGTACTTTGATTTTACGATTGCAGCCTTAACTCAAGTCAAAACCCAAAGCCAATTGACCAGATTCATCTGGTTTTCAAATGTTTGAACACATCTATCAGATGAGACTGATATCCCATAAAGGCAGTGCATCACCTTGAGATAAAACTAATCTGTGATGGTCAAGTGGACAGTACAGCTCTAACATAACAGCTCTGTGTTCTCTAAGACATCTATAATTGGGATTCTGAACCCACTCTGCGCATGAATCGCCAACAGTAATGGACAACAGCCAGGCAATAATAGACTCCTTCAACATTGATTGCAGCTGGTCTTCAAATCTTACGATACCACATATCATTTGTATGGGCTTCAGTTGCTACGGCAACAGCCAATTGGGACCTAAATAAACAATAAACAAAGCTTTCTAAACCCACAGGCCATAATCTCCACCGAGAAGTGTTGCACACTGCCAAAATAAAGAGACATATTTCATTACATGCAAGCCAGGAAATATAGCCTTCAAGACTCTCAAAGAGATAAAAAAAAAAAAAAAAACTGAACGTGAGAACTTGTGCAACAGTGACATTGGTGTACATATTACAACATCTCTTTTACTTCTGATATACCAATAATATAATAAGCATTTTCAAGAAATCAACAGTGACATACTGTGTGTGGGTTGGAAGCGAGTTTACAGGATAAGTGTTTCTCAAAGGCAGGAAGTACAAAAAGTACAAGATACACGGATAAACAATTTGCAAAACTAATGTTCATCTTCAGCTATCTATTATGTTGCATTAATGCAAAAACTTCCTGCCTCTGTAAGTATATGAAATACAGTGTTTAATGAATGAAAGTACTGTATGTATAAAACCACTTGAATAGACATAACATTGGAATTTCAACTTTAAAAACTCGTAAATAAACTGCACTGCATTCCTCAAACTGTATGAAACATCAAACGTATACAAAACACAATCATACACAAAACACAACTCATAATGCATACAATACAGTACAATAAACTTGATACAATTATATACAATATATATACACAATTCTCCTGTAAACTCGCTTCAAACCCACACACAGTATGTCACTGTTCATTTCTTGAAAATGCTTATTATATTATTGGTATATCAGAAGTAAAAGAGATGTACAGATACTATACATTCACAACTCTTTGCACTTAATGACGACACTGTGCAACAACTGGAAATTGATATATAACATAAAACATTACAGTACAACACAATACTGCTGCGTTTGACAATATTATAGATCAAATAAATGCAGACTATCAATAACATGATTAAAAAAAAAATCTTATGATGTACATAAAATAAATCTTACATCATAAAACAAATGTAAATCATATGTTTAATGGGTGAAACTCTACTTCTGTCAGAGCACAGAAGTGGAAAATTAAAGAAAACTTGATTGCTACACAGAAGCAACACCCTGCAAGCGAGAGTTAAATGCTAAATTAAGAAAAAAAAAATGTGAATTGTGTTGAACAAATTTAATTATGCTCATAAGTTAATGTATTGACTTATCCCACATTAGCATTTCTATCACAACTGTACAAACCCCCTGCAGTTCCATCACGACCCCCTAGGGGTTCACATTCCCTGGGGAAACCCTGCTGTAAGAGAATCTCTCACTCTCTTTATATCTTTGCACTATTTCTCTAAGTGGAAGTGGAGCATTCCGGAAGAAGCATGAGCACATAATGCTCTCTAAGAGCTACGGGGCTCCTGAGGGAACTCCAGCCGCAAAACACAAAACAAGCGGATAAAAGCCATGGGCTGGATAGGGAAAAAAAAACTGTTTGACTTGGGAATGGAGTGAATCATGGAGATTTGAATTAGAAGTGATGGATCTTAGAGAGTGACAGCTTATACGTTTGCACCAGTACAAGCCTTTGGATATAATTGTTTTTTTGACAGCTATGTTTTTAAAAAGCCAATTCAATTTTCACAAGCCTTTTTTATCCATAGACATGGACCCAATCTCCAAAACTTGAGATAAACATTTTAGACAGGATGAGCAATATACTGTTCACTTCTCCTCAGAGAAAAGTGAGAACAAATCTAATGTGTTTGGACCAGCAAAGGCACATTTGCTCACAGCTACGTGGTAATGTAAGAGGTTGTAAGGTGGTTCCATAAAGACCAAAAGTCAAAATAACCTACTTTCCTGTATTTGCATGGCTTTAGTCTCTCATTCAATGTAAATCTATAGGAATTTTGTACCTGCTTGATGAGAAATCGTAGGCCAGATTGATTTGAAAATTATCACACCTCTCCTTAACATTCACACTGTCAGTTTTTGGGATTGTCAATCGCATTTACTTAAAGATGTGTGTCGAAATGTCCCGTTCACACAGCAACTTACATGAGCGTCTCGAATACTGACTGTATGTATGTGCAATGGGAGTCTTTTTACAGCAAAGTCGTGACAGTGACTAGTAGTAATATCAAAGATGGCGAAGTTCATAAAACTGAAATGTCACTTTTGACTCGACAAGAGTCCACTCAAGCTGTGTGTTCATCTGTCAAATCTTCATTAACTGACAATTTTGTTCTCATGCTGACATACAGTTCATAGAGCTAAAAAGCTTGTTCAAATCACCAACTCTACATTTAACCAACACTGCAAAACTACACAGAAAAATTACTTAATGAGTTTTTAATTGGTCTGCTTTCCTTGATTTTCAGTAAAACATCTAAAAATTCTAAACACAAGATAAACTTACTTTAGAAGCAACACTAAGATACTATATCTTAATTTCATGGATTGTATTTTGACTTACTGTACAATTACAGGCGCATTTTTTTCACTTGATTCACTTGTTATATGTAAAATAAGTGACAAAATTTGCCAGAGCAGAAAGACAAAATACACTGTATTAAAGATGTATTTCTATTAAAACCTGCTACATAAATGTATCTTGTTTTAAAGATTTTAACTGGAAAATTAGACAAATATACGTGTTATGAGTAAGTTTATCAAATGACTGCAAATAATTTTCATAAAAGACCATAGGTTAAGATGAAAGAGAACATTTTCTCACCAATTTCCGACATCTCAGGCACAGATGTGACGAAGGGTCCGTCTGGGAATTTGGGAGCGTTGTCGTTAATATCCTGAACTTTTATAATAAACTCTGACTCTGGCTCCAGGGGTTTATTGTTGTTGCGGTCGATGGCTTGTGCATGAAGAACATAATGTGATTTGTTTTCCCGGTCCAGACTTTTGGTGGCGTGGATGTCTCCCGTTACCTCGTTGATGATGAAGATACTCCCTGCTCCTTCACCACTAAGGATGTACCTGACCGAACCATCGCCTTTGTCTGAATTAGAATGCAGCTGAAATGAGAGACACAGAAACGTTGGTGTGTAACTACTGATGTGAATCAATACATTGCAATACATTCAATAAGCAGGGCTCATTAAGCACAAAATACTCCAATAAACCCTTAAGCTAGAAAACTTTTTTGTACCTTACACTGTAGTTGCTTGCAGACCAGACTGATTTGCAAAAATCATTTGCTGGTGGATAGGGAATTTATTAGTGTTTGCTAGGTAAATACATATTCTCTATGAAGTCGACCTATGAACAGCTTACTTATAATTAGCCCTGCACATTAAACTTGGACAGGAGAAAGAATTTAACATCAAAACATCATACGCATCACCTTTAAAGTGACTTGAAAAAGAAAAGGAGGATGCTGGATGTTGAATAATGTATTTGCATTTAGCAAACAGAAAAAAAGAACAGTCTTGAAAGACTTCAACTGCTGAACTGGAGGATCATCCTCTGAGATGTGAAATCTCAGATCATCTAGTGTTGATGTGAGATCTTGCCCTACTGCAATGTCGAAAGAGAGAGAGGAGAAGCAAGCCAAAAAAAAAAAAAAAAGCTTAATTGATAGGATGAGGATTACTTCCAGCTCTCTAGCTGATGGCTACCAACTCAGTTAAAAGTTAAGACAAATAAAAGACACTTATAAAATAATTAATTCTGCACGGTGGTCCCTGCAAACTACTAAGACATAAGCATGTTTACAAAACATTAACACATTTATACACCGAACTTGCACTACCATAATGTATCTGGATGTTATTATGTTCTCATTATTGTCAGTAGTGATTTTAAAATATTCTCATTACTGGTTTTGTGCTAATACAATGATTATATGATGATGATGATGATGATGATGATGATGAATAAACCATGTTATTTTGAGGGTTTGTTTCAATCTTATGTTATTTTGTTTAAATAATTCGTTTTTTTTTTTTTTTATGTTTTTCACTGGAGTCAAACTGATCCAAAACAAACAGTCTTTTATCAGATAACAGATACATTTCTGAAAATTGTTACACAATTTGTGACACAAAAACCTCAGTAAAAGCGCAAATGCCTAACAGGCTTTGGCTGTATCAAAGGCACATAGTTAAGGACATATATTAAAAGGGACAATATTTATTGATTACAGTTGTTATTTTGAGAAGAACTGTACGTTGTGACACCAAACATAGGCAAAGTCAAATTCATCAGAACAAGACTATTAAAGCTATTATGTCAAATGTTACCCTGGCATATAAATACTTCACACTTTCAACAGTATCTCACTGTTTTTTTCACATAATGAAATGTGCTTAATTGTCATGAAAATAAAGTCTCAATGCCAAAACAATCCTACTAAATAGGCTTAATTTTATATATGCACATATATAATTTGCTACTTCTGTTGATTTGTGTAATGATAAGGCTTTGTTGATGACTCCTTTAGTTCATGTGTTTCCTTTCTGTTTAGTCCCTGATCCCTTTGATTATATTGTTAGTTTGTTGCTATGGTTACTAATTGATTGTTTGATTATGTTCACCTGTTCTTCATCCAGATTCCTTTGTATCTACTATTTACACCCCCTGTGCTTCAGTGCGGTTTGCATTTCTCTAGTGATATCCTGTGTATTGATTTTGTAAACAAAGACTATTCTGGAATACCCTTCTTGTCTTCGTCTTTGTGGTGTCGGCACAGACTGGGACAATTTGAGGGTAAAATTTGACCTGGATACGTTCTTGAAAGCTTTCGTAAGATTCATCCATCTAAATGTCAGCTGCATTTTCAGGACTTCACGAAAGTCTTTGCACTTACAATTACCTCTCCTTGGGGACTGAAAGAATGACCAGGCGTGAAAACAAACCGGTACATGGCTGGGATGATGTCTGGCTGCATGCCATCAAGATGCACCTAATAATTATTATAATTTAAAAAAGCCGTAAAAGACAATACTGTCATTCCCAAAGCATGGTGAAAAATGACAAGACTGGTTAATGTTTCAGGAAGGCATAATGTGAACCCATGGGATACCTGTGCACTGGTGTCTCATCTCTGCACACAAGTAGTATGCTCATTGCATGGTGTCTCAAGGCTCATTGGTTTTGTGATAAGGCAAAACATTGACAGAACACTCAAAGCACTGAAAGCCTTGGTTCTCCTGAGTGTTTTATTGTCACTATCCAATAAATGTTAGATTGTGATCCACTCAAGCTCAGTTTAATGACTCAAGCACAGACTAAAGCAAACAAATACATAGCCTACACCTCGAGCCATCCAATCATTTATAGTCCACAGGAATTCAACACTGATGCTGTTACTTTTTTTAATACACATTACTAATCTTATTGTGCCTCATCAGTGCACATTTGCAGAGATGAATGGATTATGTAAACTAGAAGCCGAATGTTTTTTTAGGCACTGGTATAGCAAACTTATATTGAAACATCCACTCTTTCATGATCCAATAAATTCCAGATGGATAGAATACCTATGCTATTTTTCTCACTGATTATCTTGTTTCACTCTGAAAAATGTCACAATACCAAGTAAAATAGGTTGGGACTAAAGGATTGTGATGTTGGTAAAGATACATTTTAATATATATATATAAACTCTTGATTTTGAATAGGTTTTCATGCTTGAATGTTCAAATAAAACACATATATTTTCATATATTTTACAATGTTGCAGCACCTCTCTTTGTTAGTCTGTCAGTAACGCTCTGTTTAGTGAGGCCGTGTGTCCACCAAAGTGTTTTTTTCACGCGGCTGGCGTATTTTTTCAATTGTTTTCAATGGGAACGGCACGTTTTTAAAACGCCATGAGCGTAACGAGGCGCAGTGCTCATCACTGTCACTTTTTACCCAACCGTCCAATCACAGTGGAGGAGGGGCGGGACTAATACGACACTGACCAACCGCCACATTCTGCTTGTACAACGTCAACAGATGACAACAACAAGCATAATAACGGAACAAAATCATTTAAAACAAGCGCAAGAGAAAATACATTACATTGTATCGACATTTTAATATAGAATCAACACAGAAACAAAATATGTGTGAAAATAGATACTAGTAACACTTTCGCGGATATTCTGTATCATAACAAGCATTTCTCAACTGAAAAAAATACTGCGCTGCCAAAACACTCTCAAGCGCCCACATCTTGGTGTTTTCAGCAGAGCGCCTAGCGTTTTCACCTGGCTAAAAACGCTTTGGTGGACACATGGCCGTCTCTATGAAGCCACTCCTTCCAAAAAGCGCAGTGTGCTCTGATTGGGTGGGCTGGACCAGTGTGTTGTGATTGGTCAAACTAAACCAGCCCACGCCCCTCTGATGTGTATAATTGTACACTCTAGACTACAATAACAGGCGTTTCAGGGAGTTCAGAAACAGTGCGCACTGATATACTTAGTAACTTTGCAGACCTTTTTTTATGCTCAAGCAGCAACATTACATGTTAAAGAAAGTTGAAAATATAAAAAAGCATTACAGAACCCCTTTAAAGCAAACATATCAATATAACCTAAAATGTTTCTAATCAAATACATCAAATACTTCTGAGAGTAAATTATCTCATTGGTGTGTCTGTTTTTATTTCCTAAGAACTTTTATAGAGAAATGTTTGAGCAACCAAATTTTCCTCTGGGCTCAGTTCTGTAGACTGAAGAAAAGTGCAGTTTAAATAAAAAGAGACTTTTCCTTCATTTAATCTGAATATTGTATGTGGCGTTTTAAATCAAAGCTCAGCTGGTCTAATGATCGTTCAAGGCATATTCTGAAGCTATTAGTAGCTAACGCAACACAAATGAAACACTTTAAAAATGTTAGAGAGCACAAATAAGATCCCAGACATCGATTGTGAAGTTATAATCTGATAAGAATGTATTGCAAGGACCGCATTATTGTCTTTGCAGCCCAGTTTGTGGACATTAGAGAAAAATGGCAACAAAATATATCAGACACTTCAATCACACCATTCCATGAAGGGGTGAAACTCATTCCCTGGGTTATTTGACTGTTTGAGGCCAAGAAATGTGCAAATCGTGGCCACTAATACAAACAGCGATGCTGAAATTAATTTGTGATTAAAGGAAAGTGGGGCTGATTGCACAGCCGGGTCGTCGGCAAGAGTGAACTGTCCGTTTCTGTCAGTAAACAGAGCACTCAGGCTAGCAGTCAGTAATTAGCTGAACGGTCAGAGCTCACACACGGGCTAGAACCTCTCCAATCAGAAGACAAGTTAATGAGACTTTATGTTAGAAGCCCGTAAACAAAATCACTTGCAGCCACGGTGAATCTGCACCAATTATTTTACATTATCTTCTCAAAAAACAATCCACTTTTTCTATGCGCACCTCAATCAGAACAAAAAATAAGCAATTTAAGCTTAAGCAAGAGTGCTGCTGTACTAAATAGCTGAGTGGAAATGAGAAAATGAAAATGATTAAAAATAGAAAATGAATAATGGAAAATGAGTGGGCTGGACTGAAGAGAAGAAGCGCCAACATGGATCTGGGAATCTGAAGGATCTGGAGAGACTCTGTATGGAGGAATGGTCTCTGATCGCTTGTCAGGTGTTCTCCAAACTCATCAGGCATTGCAGGAGAAGACTCAGAGCTGTTTTCTTGGAAAAAGGAGGTTGCAAGAAGTATTTCATAAAAGGGGGCAAATAACTGTTCCCAATGTGTTTTGGAGAAAAACATTTATTTTATAATGTGATTTTCCCCCCACTTTCAAATCTTTTACTTCAATGAAGGGTTAGATTTTAGCATTTAAAAAAAAAATTAAATATCAAAAGGATAAACAATGCAGATTTATTTTTTACAGCCCCTTTGATCATATTTACCAAGGGGGGCAAATAATTCTGACCAGCACTGTCTGAATGTATATTTATTTATTTATTTATTACTAAATTAACATTAGCTAAACATTTTACTAGCTACAAGTAAAAGCAAACATGGACCACAAAAGGAGAATGTTTTACAAATGTCCTTAAATAAATAAATACTAGAATAACTAGGTATAAATAAATTACCCCAAATGAGTGAATGGTATTTAAATATAAAAAATGCATCCCAACAAATATACAGTATGCATGTATCTATATATTTATATGTGTGTGTGTGTGTGTGTGTGTGTGTGTGTGTGTGTGTGTGTGTGTGTGTGTGTGTGTGGTTAAGGGAAAGAGGTCAATTTAGCTCAAAGGGAATTATTAATTTATAGGGAATTTTGAAAGACTTGCTTATTTTACAGCCGAACAAATGAATCATCCAGCACTCAGTTAAACAGGCCGCAACTATCAACTCTGTAACGGATATTAATAACCAAACTATAGTGAAAATACTATTTTTATTAGCACGGTAACAAGATCAGCAGTTTAAGACATTAAATCCGTAAGCACATCACAAATAACACTTCTCTTTAAATACAGACTTTATTCATTATTCTGACACATAAACTAATATCTAACACAAACACATGCACCCACACATTCACATGAGTTGCAGAAAGAAAGAAAGTGATGAAAGAATGAGTTTTAAGAGAACAAAATGATGAAATCCCAAGTTTCTAGCAATATATGCACTTTATAAGACCTAGCCTAAATGAACCATCAATCATTAATTTAACCCTTATACCGGTTCTTAGACGTGGATATTAAATTTAAATCAATGCACCAGTTCTGCTAGGATCTGGATTTATTCATTGCTTATGTTGTTTATGTCTTTGATGGGGATTTCCCAGGATCGTTGATTCGCTGGAGGCCTTTTCGTGTCTGGAGTGTCTAGAGTGCTTCGCAGCAAAAACGTAGAAAACGAGACTCACAACGGAAACAAAAAGAACTAAGTAAAGAGAGAAAAGAAAAATAAGTGAGGCAGTTGGCTTTTTTCTTCATGATGGTAACTTTATGACTCCTTAAAACCATCCTTAACCCATTTTCATCTGATCGGATCTCATCTCGTCATCTCATCTAATGTTTTGTTTGTCCAACCCTTTTGAGTTCTGACCAATTATGTATGGTTTTTGGTTCAGGGTGTGACTTTCTCTCCTCCTCTCACATAATTACATGCTATCTGATTAGTCACACGGTCTCTTAAATTTCCCACTCTAGCAGGGTATGATTTAGGACATGTATTTTATAATAAGAGTACAAGACATTTTGCATGGATTTGATTCATACTGTAATTCAAGAAATTAAAAATCATTCACGCTGATATCAAACACTCCATGCTTACATGAACTAATAAATAATTATTGAAAAGGACATCAACAATGAGTGATTGTCAACATCACAGTATGATAGTCAAACAAATGTGTGGGTTGCAGACATTATGTAGAACTATGTGATGAAATGATGTTTGAAGTCCGTCTAGCATTGTTTCGGAATGATCTGATGCATTTGGATATGGAAAGGCAATGGTTTTAAAGAGGATTTTATTCCTGCGGTCAAACAGAGGTCTTCAGGAAGAAGGTCTGTTTTGGATCTCTATGATTTTCCTCATTAGACTCAAGACATGCCATCTCCAAACCAATCTGGCGTTTTAAAAATGGCCTAATATTGACATCTTAAGTGTTTGTTCTCTAGTTCATCTCTTACAAGCGCTGTGGAGGAGTTAGTTAGTTAGGACAGACTGGACAGGTCTCTTATTTATGGTCCTGGATTGCTGATTTGGACTCCCCATGGGATTCTGCTTCTTGGTCAGTTTGAAAGGATCATCTCTGTCTGATCTGTTCTCAGTTCCTACATTCATTTTAAATAAACACAAAAGACTTCTTACACAAACACATTTACACTGCAAGATAAAAGTTTCCTATTTTAAGCATTCCAGTTTGGTTTAATTTACTGCTGTTGTTGCAATAATGGCATTGTGATAATGGGTATACTGTCGGGATTACACACACACACTCCCTGTGACAAATAAAACAGGATTCATTGTGAAATCCCAAACGCTACACCATCAGGACTGCTGAACCCAACCCCATTCCTTTTACACTCCGGCTCTGCTTCCAAATTTGGTCCCGGCTACACAAGGGAACATAAATTTCACTTAACCTGCAGTCAGGCTTCTAATTTGGCCACTGACTTAGCTGGGCACAGGCTAATACATCACACTCTGTCTCTGCCCCGGCTCCTCTGACGCTCAGTCAAGCCCTCACTAATGGCAGGAAATAAAAGTGGCACTGGGTCAATAGAGCCAAGACCAGCCAGCTAAAACACAGGGTGGGCCATCATTTCTGGAGTGATAACAGAGTGCAATGTATTAACTTTATCAATTAAATTTAAGTGGCACATATAAAACTGAATCCGCTCAGTATATCAAATACAAATAAATCAAGCCAACCAAACACATGGAGCTAAAATATTAAAAGGCAAATCAGGTGTGACACTAAGAACATTGTGAGAAGAAACGTTTCCTCCACTTAAACGAGTTCTGTCTGAAGAGAGAAAGGCAAATACATAGTGTGAGTTCAGATTTAATCAGCAAAAATACATTTCTTTATCAGTATTTTTTAGCGTTCAAGTTATAAAATGTGTAAAACTTGCCTTAAAGAATATGTCTGACTCAATAAATTTGCAAATTAAGTTTATTTATCTTTTACTCCATTGGCAATTATTTTTATTTTTTTTTAAACATAAACAACATTTTTGCTAATAAACTTTGATATTTTTTTGAAACTTAGATATTCTCTGAAAACAAGTTATGCAATATATTGCAAATAATTTAATCTTTAAAGATGCTTAGATAATATTCCCACGGAAAATGAGAAAAATTATGATTAAGATTTCTTTGTCATGTAATGCCTACAAGTCTTGTTTTCAATAATGTCTGACTCAGAAAAATTGCTAATTAAGTTTGTTTTTCTTACTTGAGAGTTTTTATTCTTTGTTTTAAATAAGCATCATTAAATTGTTAGATTTTTACTTAAAAACAAGAAATGATATTAGTCATTAATATCTTAAATTAATATATAATTTAATTTAATTTAATATATACCATTTGAAAAGAAGTAATTTAATATTTTGCAAGTAAACTGATCTTTAAGGATTGTTAGACAATTTTCCCAGAAAACAAGAGAAAATGATGATTAAGATTTTTGTAATGTCTAAAAACAAGAAATAGCAATTCTACAAATGACTTATTTCTTTTCACTTTTTACTGCCTTTTTGTGTTGTTCACTTATCGAAGACTTCGTTATTTCTAGATTTTATCCACCGCCCTCAGAATATCCTTAAAAAATGACACCTAGAATAAAAAGTCTCACTTGTACAGAAACATCCATTAACAGGAGAGAGTGTTACCTCTATAATGCTCACAGTAGCCCTGTAACCTTGGAAACCAAGCAAATTAACTTCTTCCACTTTTTTATTTTCATCTGACAGAAGATAGCAACTGATCTTTCTAAAACCAGGATAGTTTTACGCATTCATAAGACATTATTCCAGAATTTCTAGCAAAAAAAAAATTACATTTCCCATAAAACTTACCTTATCACTGACTAACCTTGAACACAAGTATAATTTAGAAAAGTTATTACTAACTCATGTAATTATGATTCACTTAATGATCTACTCATCTAATGTTTGGTATTATATTATGTGGAGTCAAAATTACCTGAAATTGTTCAACATTTTGAAGCAAAATGAGTAAAGACAGGTTTCATTAAGCGTGAGTCAGGATGGATGGAGTGTGGGATAGAAAAAAAACCCTCAATGACAGGACAGAAAGTCTTTCAGATGCGGGAGAGAGACACAGAAAGACAGAATGAAGGAGAGGGAGATGGAGGGAGTATGAGGAGGAGTGAAGGAGAATGAGGTCAAAGAGTAAAATAAACTCATCAATCACCACAGAGCTTTATATTCACAATTAGTAAGGTGGACTTGTCTCTGATTAAACTTATCCTTTTTTCCTCTGAAGAGCTTTTAATCAGTGTGTGTGTTTGTGTGTGTGTGTGTATGTGCAGTGCCTTTGATAGTGATTCAATAATCGCTTAATTTTCTCTAGCCTGCACTTTTCTAAACAGGTGCATTTGGTCAACACTAAAAAAAAAAAAAAAAAAAAAAACCTGCTGTTGCTCAGACGAGAAAATTATATTTCTCAAATGTTGCTCTTTTATAGCTCAGCAAACTAACTGTATTCAAATTTTATTTGGCCAAGTACACACTCAAGTCTCAGATGTTTTTCCTAAAATAAAACTAGGCAAAAATTAGATCATTATTGAGTGTACAAATAAAAGAGTAATATTAAAGGGGACATATCATGCTAAATCCACTTTTTTAGCCCTTAAATGCATTTTGTTGTATATTTGGAGTGTTTAGAAGTGCAGAAAAGCTGAAATTAGTCTCTTCAGGTGCTTCGTTGATATCTTTATATTCTGTTTTGTTCATATTTTGCAACCTGTTCCATTTTTCTATTCTCTATTACGTTTTTTGAACAATAACATCACAGTATTTGCAGCGGAACTGCCAAATAAGGACATCGACTCCCGGCCCAACACTTCGAGCAATCCTCTATTTTTATTTCTCGCTGTGATTTTGTAGTCCAAGCTCAAGGATGCAGAAGTTACGAGAGGGTAAGTCAAAATGTTCGGTTGTTGGATGTAGTAACCCACACGCTTCATTACACCGTCTCCCAGCATCAGAACCTCTTCGAAGTGCCTGGTTGAGTTTTATTTTTCACGGAAATGTACCCACATCTGTGGGTAAAGTCATTTTTGTGTACGCGAACCACTTCAAGGATAACTACTTCAGCAACAACAGGGTTTTTACTAAACTTTAGCCTTCTCTTATGAAGTTTTATTTAAAGTGCAAATGCTTCCCATGTAAGTAAATGTTCGGTACCCCACCCAAGTATTGGGATGTGTAGGCTCACTGGCTTTAGATGGTGGAGGTGGAAAAGACGTTTACTAGAGCTCAATTGTTCCAAAAATAGAATAAAGTTTATTTATATTTTAACTCAGAAGTCAAGAAAACAAAATAATAAAAAATAAATCAAAATAGCACAATGCTTCTAGCTTTCAATGATAGTACAGCAAACACTTGGTACATAGCCTCACAGCAAGCTAGTACTAACCCTCACTCTCCCGTTATGCAAAATCAGAAATCAGTACAATAACATTACGATGTCCAGCAATCGTTTTAAATAGTACATCGGGTTTAATTTGTATAGGTTTGATATATGTTGTTTGTGGTGAGAATTTTCACGTGAATAAATACATAGATCCGTTATGTAAAGAGTACATTTAAATGGTCCAATGGTAGAACTTTTGCCAAGCGTGTCAGATGTTCTGGGTTCTGGGTTCTGGGTTCTGCACTCATATAGTTTTTTTTTAGTTTTTTTTTTATCAAAACCGATTATGTTTATCAGTGGTTGTATATCAGGCAACGATACGTTTGTATGCATTTTGTTTTGTAATTTCCACCGGAACGAATAGAGAGTCTCCACAACAGATTGAAGCGCGCGTCCGAGTGAAGACTGTGCGAGAGCCACTAGAGAACACAGTATCCGTGCCACTGATCGCAGCGGCAACGAGCACTTTGATCACTTTATTTCAAAAACAACACATTTCAGCGCTAGATCGCCTCTTATTTAACAAACAAATTAAATGAATGCTCTGCTAGTTAACTGGAGATGTTTTATTTATTTGTATCAGTACATTCGTGCCGCGAGATGTTTCAAAAGTGGTGGGGACAATATCGACCTTAGTAAAAAGTGGTGGGGACATGTCCCACCCGCCCCACCCGCAAATTACGCCTATGTATATATATATATATATACACAAATCACAGGGCTGTTGAATGCTCGATTCTGATTGGTTGACGAACGTGCGCGGGAAACGCACTGCTAAAGTAGTTCCAGGCAAGTCTTGACTGCATTACAGTTCCATATTTTTACATTTACATTTATTCATTTAGCTGACGCTTTTATCCAAAGCGACTTACAATTGCTAATTATGTCAGAGGTCGCACGCCTCTGGAGCAACTAGGGGTTAAGTGTCTTGCTCAGGGACACATTGGTGTCTCACAGTGGATTCGAACCCGGGTCTCTCACACCAAAGGCATGTGTCTTATCCATTGCGCCACCACCACCATATCACTTTGCCAAATGTCTTTTCAGCCTACAACAGTAACAGAACCAAAACCTACAACGACACTGACCGCTCAAATAAATATAGTAAACAATAGGATAAAAACGACAAAAAAGTAAAATAGTTTAGCAACTTAAAAGCTACATGTACATGACGTTTCTTACTAGCGAGGTGCAGATAAACACAGTTTCACTATTAGTAGATGCTGGTGTCGAACACTGTTGAGTGTAGGTAATTCACACATGCTTAATCTCTCTTACAAATATTAGAAAAATAATGCACACCCGAGGTTGTGATGCAGCCACGACATGTGTGTGTGTGTGGGCGTGTATGCATTTTATTTGACTTAAAAATTATATCTCAAACTGTAATGAACATTTACTTGCGTGGCAAGCATTTGCACTTTAAATAAAACTTCATAAGAGAAGGCTAAAGTTTAGCCTTGAACACTTTAGTTTCCCCTCCCTGCGCTACTCAAAGTGGAAACGGTTCCTTGATTCTGCCAAGGGACCATCCATATATAACCATATGAATAAAACATTCAAACACCTTTTGTATCAGAATATGTCAAGACCTGTAACGCTGACAGAGCAGAACAGACACACTTGAGGATGGAGGGTTTTTTGGACACATTATGTTGAAATATACTCAAACCATTTATATAAACCTTGTAAAAACCCTACAAAGGCTAAAAGTCAGTCATCAGAGGGGAAAGAAAAATATTTTCCATCCTCCTTCAGCTATCTGCTTCAGTTACACTGGACAGTTCAATAGTTTTCAATATGCACTTTCTTGTAAGCCAATTTTGGATGTAAATCAAGGGCGTAGGTTTGGCCTCAGCTTTGGTGGGGACATCCCCCTCCCCCTCCCCTGGAATGAGTTTTCTATATGTAATTAAATAATGAACAAATGAATAAAATACACACGTATCATAGTATGCATTCAACACAACAAATCCATTATTATTATCTATTATAGTAACTAAGTTTATAGTAACACCCATCTGTATATATATTCATAGTACATATCTATCTGTAAAATTCTGTTTATAGTAACAGTCATCTGTATATTATATTCAGTACATATCTATCTGTAAAAATTCTGTTTATAGTAATAGCCATCTGTATATTATATTCAGTACATATCTAGCTGTAAATTCTGTTCACAGTAATAGTTATCTGTATATTATATTCATAGGACAAATCTATCTGTAAATTTTTGTTTATAATAGTATTCAACTCTATATTTATTCAGTACATATCCATGTTCTGCACTTATGGAACCACTGTATATCCTGCACTTGCTGCTATTGCACTTCTGGTTAGACCTAAACTGCATTTCGTTGCCTTGTACCTGTACTTGTGTAATGACAATAAAGTTGAATCTAATCTAATCTAATCTAATCTATTATTATTATCCATGATTACAGTATTCCATTAATACTAAAATTGTATCTACTATTCTATATCAAATTCTATTGATATATTCTATTCTTAAATATTAAATTCTTAGGCTACACTCACTCACAAATACATTACATAAATAGAATGTAGAAACGAAAAATGTCTCAGATCCACTGTTTATGTTGACTGCAAGATTCTAAGTTAAGGTCAGCTAATTAACATTCAGTGACTTGCTAACGTAGCATTCTATCATGATAGCGTGACTTCTATGAGTCTATCAGTGCTGCACAGCCTAATCAATACTCTTAACCTTAGTTGAAAGATTGCTGCTGCTAGGTTTAACTGTAACAACATGGTAACACATACTATCACCAATCAATACTATTTTCCACAGTAGAATCTGCATTTGAAAGCCTGGTCAGATCACTACTACTGCTAGTTTATTTGTGTGGCTAGTTATTTTGCCTACTTACACTCTGCTTTATGAAAAAGCTTCGTATGTCCCCTTTCTTCTTCTTGGGTGGCATAGCTGATCTATCTACAAAGTACAAAAAGTGGCAAAAAAAACGGAATATTAAAATGTTTTACTCTGGCCTTTGTATGTGGCAGAGAGACAGCCCTGGTAACTTACCGTCGGCGTCGTCGACGCGCGCGCGCGCGCACACACACACACACACACACACACCACCCGCTCGCTGCCAGTGCAAGCACAAAAGTAGTCCCGGCCCGCGCGTGTAGCCTGTCAGATACACCGCCGCCAATCAAATTACGGCGTTTCTTGTACTGTCGTTGTTTTGGCCGTTGGAATCGATCCAAATAGCAGCGCAAAGATCCAAATAGCAGTTCAAAGGAGCTTGCTATATTGGTGGGGACAAATTTGTCATCTCAAAATATTGATTGGGACTAGTACCTAGCGTCCCCCCCTAAACCTACGCCCATGATGTAAATGTATAATTAAGGAGTAAGTGTAATATTAAATGTTAATATGGGAGATTGTAAGATCCACATGGACCCAAAAAAACACAACTTTAGTGTGAGGCTCTCCAGAATTAAAAAGAAACAACTTTACGTAAATGTTTCGCAGCAAGACTTGCAGTCTGGAGTCAGTTGAGGCTGGACATATTAAGTGAGTTCTCTACTCATTCCTCAGAGTATTTTGATAAAAGATCATTGTTAAGGGAAAGCTTAAAAATGCTGTGTATAAAATAGATAAGACTGCAGATTTTGTCCTAACAGAAAATTTGTCTCACACTGCAAAATCGTTCTAAAATAGTGGCCGTAGGAGCAAATCCAGTTTTCCCTACAATCAGGGGGAAAATAAATGCAGTTGTCACTCAAAAAGTATGTGGTCGGCATATCTATATACATAGGTCAAGTTAAACGAGTCAAAAGTACCAGTATCTGAAAATCAATAAATAATTAAAAACAAGAACTATATCAGTGTAACGTGTTTTTGTGCCCCCCCTTCATTATGTTTTTGGTTTTAGTCCTGTGACCTAGTTTTCCCCAGTTTGTTTGATTAGTCATTTATTTCACCTGTGTCCTTTTCATGATCTGATTTAGCTCCTTTGTTTGCTACATGTATTTAGTCCCTGTGTTCTCCCTCAGTCTCCGTTCTCGTTAATGTTAAACTGTGTTAAAGTGAGTGTTCTCCTGAGTTTTGTATTAAATCCTGTTTATTCCTATTCTCCGTCTTCATCGTGCTTTTCACTACACCACGTTGCGTAACAATCAGTCTTTTCACAATAAACCAACTGAATTTGCATGCAATATGCACACATTTGCATACTATACGAATATGTATGTAGAGCTCTGAGTTGAGTTACTGCATGACTGACTTACTCTAAACTTTACTCCAGACACTCCAGAATTAGATGATCTCTCAAGACACTAATCCAGTTTAACATTTTGGTGCCTGCTAAAGAATCACAAGATTAAAAATGCAAGATTATGAGAGGGATTTTTGTTTGTACGGCTAAAGAGAGGATCACAGGATTGTCTGAGTCTCTCTGTCTCCTCTTCCTCTTGGGTAATGTATGAGTGTCACATAGACCAAGCTTGAAGTTTTTCAAGGACCCTTCTGTAAGAAGAGAGGCTGCCTGACAGGAGCCAGAACTACACCGTTTCCCTTTCAAGGTCTGACAATATATAAAGCTGCACCGCCTTGAATATTCCATCACTGGCACAAACATTATATATCATATATGTTACACATGTGTCTTCATGTAGCATGTTATTTTTCACGGAGCATGAGAAATAACAGTCTCCCAATGTCAAGGATGAACGCACAGGGATGAGTTATTACCTCAGTCAAGGACCTTGAAAGACAGTCTTTGTGTTATTAAATGATACATGCTGTGTTTTCTAACTCATAATTGGTTAAGTTAAAGGAGTCAAAAGTACCTGTACTTAATACTTTAAGTTAAAAAATATATATTTTTGTTTCTTCTAAAAAAAGTAAACAAAAAAACCCCAGTGTATTCACAGTATACTGACTAAATGTGGTACCTGGATGCAGCACCTTAAATGAATACCAAGTACAACAGTTATCATTTATTTAAATTGTTTTAAATAAATGTACTTTATATTTATATGCATTTATTTAATGTCAATATGAATATTTATATTATTATTTATACGTATTAATATTCATAATAGTTTATAAATTAACGTACATATTCATTTATATATTTAAATTATATAAATATAATGTTATTTTTTATATTCCGTGTAGCATATATTCATGATGAAATCCTGTTTCTGCCTCAGATGTAAAAATTAAAAAGGTAATTTTGAAATATTACAAATTAAGAAATAGTCACATTGTGAGATATAAAGTCCCTAATAAATGTATTTAATTCACATTTAAATAATTAAGTAATGTAGGTTAACTAATATTTAATGTCAACATTGATATTCATATTGATATGCATACACATTCATATTTTTTTTATTATATTAATCAATAAACAGCATCCAGAATTAATATATTAATATTTATCTATACTTGTTTTAAATTATGTTTTATATGTATCATATATTTATGGAATACCTTTTCTGCCATAAAAAAAAAAAAAAGATTAAAAAAAAAGATTGCAAAATAAAAATTTAAAAATAGAAACACAAGCTGCATAGTATCCTCCTATATACAGTAGTAGGCAAAACACAGTACGTGACTCATGAAGAGTAGGCAAAAAGTCCTCGGATGACCTACTACTTCCGGCGAGATTCTGAAGTGTGCATACGATGGACACTTTACTATTCCATGAGCCAATGGGAGTGGATTTGTGAATGACAGAGAAGCGACTCAACTGATCATATCACATGACAATGACAACATGGCAAATGTAGTACGTCCAGATTACAGTCATACTACACACATTCATATGTGTGCTTTTTAGCATTTGCAAAGTAATAACTTCTTCAAAATAAGTACCTACTCAAGAGAGTATGCGATTTCTGATGCAGCGACAGTCTCAATGTGAGATACAGTATAACGTCCATGTTATGAGAAATAGTCACAACTGTGAGATTAAAGTCGTGACTCACAACTACTAGAAATAGTCACAATTGTGAGATAGGAAATAAGATATGGGCTTCAATTCCATTTCCATTTCCATTTCTGTATTTGGCAGACGCTTTTATCCAAAGCGACTTACATTGCATTCACATTTACATTCTTATCAGTTCTTGCTTTCCCTGGGAATCGAACCCATAACCTTGACGTTGCAAGCACCAATGCTCTACTGTTTGAGCTACAGGAAAGCAAGAACCGATCAAAACTGATAACTCATATTTGATTTCACTGTACTGTCGGTAAAAATGGTGTTGAAAATGATGAAAATGCACTGGTATTGGCATCAACTACAGAAATTCTGGTAATTCAACTGTAATGAGTTGTTTATCCATGATACATTCATTACAAAATTTCTTCATGGAACGCTGATGAGGTGATTACTCTAATCATATGGTACTTTGACCCCTAAAGACTGCGTGAGTCTTTTGGCGAAACAGCTTTTCCAGTCCCTTTTATCCATCTTTGAGGATAAAGATGCAACCAGTGAGGCACTCAACCACTTGAATGCAAGAAAAGAGAGAGCAGTAGGAAGGCAGGGTCTATCATATCAGTTTGTCATCCCTCATGGGAACCTTTCCTGTTCTATTGCAAGCGTCTGCAAGTTTTAATTAAGCAAAGACTCAAAATAAACACATGCACTCACACACACACACACAAACGGAGGGGCTGAAGGATTAATTGTCTAGAGTCTTTGCCGATCTAATTAAGGGTCATTTCGCATCATGGCCATATTTTACCAGCCCCTGTGATAGAGGCGGTAATTAAATATGAGGGAGTTAGCCGCACTAACGATCTTGGGACCTTGCCTTTTGCATGCGCATGTCAAATTAAATCCCTCATAACAGCTTGCTCTTAATGGCATTTTATCGTTGCGGATTAGCATATTCTGTTGACGCTGTAAACCTTGTTCAATTTTTGTAAACTGTTTGAGCACGAAGCACAGCGGTGGCCAGAGGGCTTGGGGGTCTCTACCTGCCATAGTGAACTAACCAATCAGAGCTATTCAGAAGCAGTCGTGCGGATATGCTAATAAAGGAAGACAAAAAGTAATTATTATTTCATGCAATTAGCAACCTGATAAAGCTCTACTTTGAAGTAATGCAATTTAAAATTAATACTATCTGCTTAATAGCCATGTAGCACTCCAGTTACAATGTCAGGCCACATTAAAATAAAGTCTAGTTCTGTATGTGGCTTTAAAGAGGACCTATTATACTTTTTCGACATTTTTTACTTTCTTTAGAGTGTAATGTTGCTGTTTGAGCATGAAAAAGATCTGAAAAGGTCAAAGCACAAAGTCACTCCAAAATGAGTAATTCTCTATACCAGTAGCCGCGTTTCCATTACCCTTCAAACTGCGCAAATTGAAAGTTCGAATTGAAAATATGCCCGATGGAAACACGTCAATTTCGCAAAAACTCCCCATTTATCGCAAAAAAGTTTTTACGCTCGCATGAGGTGGTTTTTCAGGCAATTCGAAAAAGAAATATTTCGCAAAACTGCAATGGAAACAGTTTTTGCGCATTTACAGGTCACCTGACGTAGATGACGCGGTGTGTTTGGACATAATACCAGACAGAGTTCTTTATTAAATTCATTTAAAGACAAAATTATTACAGGAATAATGGATTCTAAACCTCAAATAAATACCACAATCAAGACCTCGAAGCAGATATGAGGGAGAAACACCCAGAAACACCTCATATGTGCCGCTCACAAGTAGGCTATAATAAGGGTCGTTCCTTACCATTAATGCTTGGAAAACACACATCTCCTTCAATTAATAATAATGGCTAGTGCAGTGGCTGGGATATACATAATCCTACCAACGTCCGTTGCCACGGTTTTTGGAATGATTTTACTTATCGCGAGAATAAAAAATGTAGTTTTAATTGCATAACATCGGTTAATGGAACCGCCGTCATTTTGCAATAGTTGTTTGTCGACATTTAGAAAAGAAATCGCGAAAGTTTTGTGCAAATCTGTAATGGAAGCGCCTAGTGTCACTGTTTCTGAATTCCCTGAAACGCCTCCATCGTAGTCTTGAGTTTTCTTCCGGGAATATGAACCTGTAACAATATCCCTCAAGGCATGCACAAAAAAGGGGCATGGCATGGTTGTGTTAGTAGTGTGTTGAAACTAGGGCTGCGCGAATAATCACAATTTCCATGTAATCGCACTTAAATCGAGTTGGCTTATCGCGATTTTGAAATTGATAATTTTTTATGCGCAGCTTGTCATTGATGTACGGTTCTGTAAACGCTGCTCCATCTGAAAGCACTACGAGTTTGAGTCACTTATAACGTGCATTGAAAAAGCAACACTCGTTTAACAGCTTTCCAAACATGAGAAGCATTTATGAACCTCTTGTCCAACAAAAGACAACATTTAATAACATGCTTTTACTCTAATCACACTTCATAACGACAGTTGAGCATCCTTCTGTGAGATGACTTACACAGAATATGGCAGTCGTGTGTTTATTAGTCATGTTTAATCAAAGCGTTTCAATCTTCTGTTTATTCAGCTGAAGCAATAGGGATTTCCTGGAATGAGTACGCACATATACTACTTATATCTACTTCTGCTGCGGGCATATTTGGCGAGTCTGCGTGAGAGCGCCCTCTAGATGGAGAAGCGTTTACTACCGATCAACCGTGCTGCAATGACAAACTGTGCATAAAATAATTGCAGCCTTTGTCAAATCGTGTGCGGTTTCATTGCGAGTAATTGTGCAGCCCTATGCTGCGTTCCAGTCCAAAATTGTCATGCCCTTCACTCACTAACTTCCCTCCGTCTCGTTCACTCGGATGTACGTCATTGCTTACGTTGCACGAGTGCACACTACTGGTGGAAACTGCAATGGGCTGAATTGGAACGTCCTAAGCCCTTGATCACTTGGATGATTTATGATTTATTTATTTTTTATAATTTGTTTAATTCAGCATCCAAATGTATATAGGTGTATTTGGGTTGTTTTAAATTAAAAAAAAAAAAAAAAAAAATAATTTATCATAGAGTTGTTTGTTGTGGTGGTGATTAGACAAGATCTGTGGTGACGTCACAATCGTACTGCATTGTGGGACATATAGGTGCCTGAAGTGTACTTATGAAGTAGACTCGCAAAATCGAGGGAACGAGGGTCTGTCCATATAAACTTCCCTCGTCCACTTCACGAAGTGGAACGCACTTCAAAATGGTGGCAGGGATTCCCCCGAGGGGAAGTGCTTAGGGAAGTTCGCAAGTGCATGTCTAAAAGTGGACTGGAACGCAGCCCTAGTTGAAACTCACAGTCATTGTAAGGGGCGTGACATTTTCAAAACACGCTCAAAGGGGTTGACCAATCACAACACACTGCTCCAGCCGACCAGTCACAGCACATTATGCTTTTTGGAAGGAGGGGCTTCATAGAGACTGGGAAGAGAGGTGCTGCAACAATGTAAGATATGTGAAAAATAATGTGTTTTTGACCATTCAAGAAAACCTATTCTAGTAGACTGCAATAATCAAGACTTTGAAAAAGAGCATGGCCTCTTTAAAGTTCACTCAAGCATTTCAATGCCACACTAATATTGCCATTTTATCAGTCTGAACAGACAAAATACAGTTTTACTCAATATAAAAGCTCAGAAAGGCGCAAATCACTATCTTATGCATTCAATTTCCCTGTCATGCTTAAAGTTAACATGAAGATGTAAAAATATAAACCGTTTTTTCCCCTCATTTCCTTGTCCTAAAAATGCATTTTTGTACCTCTGGATTTTCTCACACAGAGGCAATTTTCCATTGCTGCCTTCAAGTCCTCCTGGGAAGTTTGTACTTATGAGCTCAGAAGTCAGAATTATGCTGAGATTTGCATTCTAATTTTGCTTGGATGGTTTTGGGACTAATTTATGCTTTATATGTATTTCATGCTTCTTATAAATTATTCCCAGAAAATGATGGCAAATAAGTGTCACCTCATAAACCAGCTAAATTAGAAGTATTTTATGCCATGTTATCACTATTCTTCACCAGCAATGGGTACATAAAAAAACTGTGTACAAACTACTGTAAATATATAGCCAACCATCACAATTACAACTTGCAATCAAAAACAACTTGATTTAATAATTCAATGTAAATTAAATTTGTAAATGTAAATGACAATTCACAAAGTTATTTTTTTAATTTATTTTTTTAAAGCAACACATTAATTGCAAATATTTAATTATATTACAGTAGATGTTTTAGCAGTTACAACCAATAAGAAAGCTGTTTGAAAGTTATTTCAAAATAAAGGTACATAACTAAAAGCTTACGAGAAAAAAATAATATATATAATTTTTTTTTTTTTTGGCAGATTTCAAATCGCATACTTCCTTTGCTAGCCGGGCAACTGCGAGCATGTGAATCCTAATGGATATCTTTCTCCAGTTATGATAAACACGCTCATTTCAAATGTATTGGTGTCTTTCCTGACCGCTCACCTCATAAATACAATCATTCCAACATGATTTGAAGGCAGCAAGTAATAATGTCTGTCTCTTTTTCTGTCTTTCTCTGTCTGCACGTCTGTCTCTCTTTTCCCTGCATTACCCTATGCTTGAGTACCCTGCATACTGATCAACCGCCACACATTTACATATTTCTGAAGATAAGAGAAACCAAACGTTACACAGACAACTTACCCAGCTTCCTACGGCCTCATTGTACAACGCTTCAGTAGAGAGACGTAAAGCACATGGACATGGCCTGTGGAATCAATCTCCGCTTCAGAAAGAGAGAGAGAGACGATACACAAAGAGAATAAAAGGAGGACACTGGGATGGAGCTTTGCCCCCTGCTAACAGTCTCACAGTACCCATTAAACAACGTTTATTGAATCAATTTACGATGCGTAATGCAGTTTTTGAGTACTGGGAGCTCAAGGACAGTGGCAGTGTGTCTTTCATTGAGCTTCTTCTGTTATGTGGATAGGTTTTGGAAATACTGAATATCTGTTCATAGCTGACAAATAGATTCCAAAATAAAATGTATATACTGTATTTGTATAAGGGAAGGCATATATTTTGTAGAGCTGCACGATTAATCGTTAAAAGATTGTGATTTCGATTCAAACACCCATGTGATCTCATTCCTGAATGACAATTATTCCGTTTTGTATATTAAAGGTGAACTAAGTAACTTTTTTTTACCTTAACTGAACAGCTTCGGAGTCATTGGAATGGTTATATTACTTATTTCGGGTTGAATGGTGGTCGTTTCGCACCCCCCTGGTGCCCGTGAGCGGAAAATACGCACTTGCAACTTTGAGCCGGCGGGCCGCCGGCCGCCGCGTCAGGAAGTCTCGTGTGATATCAGGTCTCGCGATGTAAACAATTGCTTTACGGCCAAAAGAAATCTGCTAAAATGTTGTCATTATTGCGCTCCCTCACGCTGTCCGAACCCGAATGAAGCACGGCCTCTGGTGTCTGAGAATCACCAACGAGTTTTTACAACAGTGTTGTCAAATATCTATTCCGAAGCTGTGGGGGAGCTCTAGAGAGAAACCTGCAAGCAAAAAGCGAGAATACAGCGAAGAAATCCCAAAGCTACTGAGTGCTGCTTTAAACCTTTAACGAGTACGATCACAGTGAACATTCAGATATGCGTTGGTGCTGCCGCTGAGCCAGAGAGAGCAGTTGTCATGTATATGCATGAAACACACAGTGGGCCTATTGTTATTTCTGTGCTACAAATACTCATATGATCACTGAAAGTTATGGGATAAAAGTTTATAGTTCGAATATAAACACTGATATCTACGATAGAGATCAAAATAGAGTAAAACACCTTTTGAAAGTAATATGGTACTTCAAATGACGGTTGTATTGATTACATCATTCCACCAGTAGGTGGCGACAAATTACTGTTAAAAATGTGTTTGTCATTGAATCATTCATTCAAGAGATTTGTTCAAAACTGCTGATTCATCTTGTAATGAAACAAGTGAAGTGTTTATGAGATTAAATAAACATTTTAAATAGACTGCAGCAATTCACTTTTTTTTTACAACCTCTAGTAAATTGCATGCTATTTTTTAGTTGTCTGTTCAGAATCGTGGGAGAATTGTGATCTCTTTTTTAAACAAAAAAATCGTGATTCTCAATTTTTCAAGAAGTGTGTAGCTTTAATATCTTGCAGTCATTTTTTCTCTTTTATTTTTCTCTAGTGCATTTCAAAACACTAATACAATGTAAAATAATATAAGTAGTATAAGTAATGTAGAAATGTAAATAGACCCCAATCAGATAAAGTGTATACACTGCAGGACAATTTTCCTCATTTTATTTTAAATTGTTAGAAAAATTAAATAATCATAAAATACAAATATAAATCATGGCCAATTTATGAAAATACTGAAATATATGTGGACAGTAAATACAGTGTTTCCAATATTTTCCAAGTCTAATAATTCAATGACATTCTGGATGGAAATGTTAGTAAAAAATTACACAAATATAAAAAGCAGTGGTCTGTATTATTAGTGTTTCACTTACAATGAAAACAAAGACGTTATTTGAAAATTACATTTCGTCATCTTAAGAGGATCATCCACATAAAGATCTCCAAGTATGAAAATAAAATAATTAAATAAAGTAGCTTATATCATTCATCTAGTAAAATACACTCAAATGTGGTCACTGCAAAAGTTTCCACGCTCATTCCAGACTGACTTGCTAATGCTAATAGATTCATGGCCCTATTTGCTATTTGGCACAGGCACAACATTCATGTTTCACAAGATCGACAAGCCCATGAGGCAAACACAGGAGAACCGGCATGACTTCTAGCTAAAATGATGAAGGCTGTCAAATCTCAAACACAAACCAATAAGTCAAGCTGCAGTTCTGAGCTGCTGTTTTGCTGTACTAAGCTAACTCCATGCAAAGATGTTATCGATCAAGGCCAGCGGGTACAGACAAGTGATGGAATAAGGTCAGAAAAAGAGCAAAAGGTCACTTGCTTGATTTACAAATTTATGTTGTTCATGAGGGTCTAAAATGTTTCAACATTATCTTAGACTGCTGTTTATATCCCTGTTAAAAATGACACCAATAACAACAAGAACAATGTGCTGGGCTTAAAGGCCGCCAAAAATGGTCAGGCTGGTCTATTTGGTTTCCTATGTGGTTCTACAGGGGTTACAGACAGCTCAGCACAGCTGTCCAGGCTAGGACAACTAACCACCTCAATTCAGCTAAGACCACCAAACAACCTTGGGCTGGTTCAAATCAAAATAGTATTTTTTGCCTTGTTTATTAGATTTGAGGTCATCTACAGTATGCTAGTGTACTCCTGAAGTAACCAAAATACCTTTTAGCAGATATACTCATTAAAGTCCTTCCCTTCCAGGAGAACAAAGCAAAGACTCCGCTGAAGAAGAAGAAAAACATATCTGGCTGGTCTTAGCTGGTTTAAGCTGGTCTCTCAACCTGGCCAAGCTGGTGTTTAGCTGGTTGGTCAGCTGGTCTCCCAGCCTGACCATCTGAAGAAGTGGCCAAAACCCCTCTAAAACTTGCCTGCTAAACCAGCTTAGGCTTGTTTTAGCGGGTTTTTTCTTTTCTTCTCATCCTGCACTCTAATTTATGGTCCAATAGCAAGCAGCAAATCATTATTCATGGCTGTGACATAACCTAAAGACTATCATATATTAAAAACAACACAGGAAAGTAAACTGAACAAATTCTCTGCTCTCTGATTAATTTCATTAAAATAAAAACAAAATAAATAAATAAATAAGGTAGATGAACTTATACTAGCTAAGACCAAGTATATATATCCAGCAGGGATAGTAGGAATCAAAAACTTTGATGTTACATGCTGTGTTACATAAAGTTATGTGGGTTGTAACAATTACAAAATAAGTCAAGTCAAGTCAAGTCAAGTTTATTTGTATAGCGCTTTTCACAATACAGATTGTATCAAAGCAGCTTCACAGTATTAAATTAAAATAATACAACAAAGTTTGTTTCAAGAGGAATTTATTGATTGATCAAATTAAATTAAATATCCCCAAAATATCCCCAACTGAGCAAGCCAAAGGCAACAGTGGCAAGGAACCGAAAAACTCCATCAAGTGACCTAATGGTGTCCTAAAACTCCATCAAGTGACCTAATGGAGAAAAAAAAAACCTTGGGAGAACCCAGGCTCAGTCGGGGGCCAGTTCTCCTCTGGCATTTATGAGCTACAGGCCGGATTGTAGTTTGAACTGTAGGATTATATGAATGCCTGGCTGAAGAGATGCGACTTTAATCTAGTTTTAAACTGGGAGAGCGAGTCTGAGCAACGAACAGTATCAGGAAGACTATTCCAGAGTTTTGGAGCCAAATGTGAAAATGCTCTCCCTCCTTTGGTGGTTCTGGATATCCTAGGTATGACCAAAAGCCTTGAATTTAGTGATCTTAAAGAGCGCGATGGATTATAGGGTGATAGAAGATCCGTTAAAAAGACTGGAGCTAAGCCGTTTAGGGCTTTATAAGTCAGTAGCAATACCTTATAATTAATACGGAGCTTTATAGGTAACCAATGCAGTGATGATAAAATCGGTGTTACAGTATATGATCATATTTTCTTGATCTCGTAAGAACTCTAGCGGCGGCATTTTGGACTAACTGTAGCTTGTTTATTAAAATAAGACAATTGAAAAATGTCCAGAGGAAATATGCTTACCTTTCCTACATATTGTGCATCTGGACCAATGTGTTCCTCTAAGACAAAGAATTGGTTCCATATCCATCCCCGCTTTGGCCGATGGTGGACCTCTGTTTCCCCGTCCTTAGTCAGGTTATGGTTGCGAGTTGCATTGTGGCTCCTGGAAATGACTTTGGCTGGGGTGAAATGGCTCGCCTCATAACCCCTCTCCAGAAAACACAGGCACAAAAGTACAGGACACAAACAAAAGCTTGGGTTCACCTTCATGACTGCGAACAGGAGCGAAATTCCTAATAATCCGAAATGATTCCAAAAACTACAGCGAAACTCCCAAAGTTCTGCAATATTCCAAATACACAGTGATATTCCACAAATGGTATATTCCAAAGGGTATAGATGGATTCCAAACCCCCCTCCTCCTCCACCTCCTCGTCCTCCACCACCACCGACCAGCTCCACCACCTCTACTCCTTATTCCCCCCCTCCGATGGTCGTTTGAGGGGCTTGATTTAATCAGACGTCGGACCGGAGGTCCAGAAAGCTTGAATGAGGTTCATATTTCAGTCGTTCATCTTCGAAAGGCAGTCGGAATGCATTTACATCATGCACTCTAGAGCACTCGAGGAAGAACGCAGGCGCGTTCAAGCCAGGATGCAACAAACTTGTAAGATGACAGCAGCGGCCATGTTGAATCTCCTGTGAAAAGATGAGATGAAAAAGCAATTTTAATATTTCATAATGTTGCATGATGCCACAAGAAAAGGAACATCTCAAAATACATTTAATTATGAGTACAGAATCCAAATTCACAGTACTCATAAAAGAGAAGGCAAAAAGTACCCGGATGACCTACTTCATCCGGCGAGATTCTGAAGTGCGCATACGATGGACACTTTACTATCCCATGATCCCACGAGATATAATTTATGAATGACAGTGAAGCTATGCAACTGATGCCAGTAGGTCACATGATAATGACATGGCCGCAAATTCATTCATGATACACACATTCATAATAAATATAGCAGAATTTTTAGCAGTCGCAAAGTAATTACTTCCCCTTGATAATGTTAACCAATATTCAATTAGCTATTTCGTCATATTTTCAGAAAACTTAGGTTCAATGTGGCTCCATTATGCCACCCAATATGTTTCACATTGGAAATGTGGTTACTTTATTTTAAGGTGTCCTTGTTACAGTGTAATTATACATTTAAGTTCTGAATTATATTAATTAACATATGTAAGTGCATGTAACATTTGTAACAAGGACACTGTAAAATAAAGTGTTACCAAATATGTTCTTTTACACAAGTACAATGGCAATTTACACTGATGGTAAAGGGAAGTTTCCCCAAAAACGAACAGTTTGTCATCATTAACTCTCAGCATCCACTTGGACATTCTTTCATCCCATTTCATCTTTTATGAAAGATTTCTCAATAACAGAGTTGGACCAACATGAGGGTGAGTAAATGAAGACAGATTTTTCATTTTGGGGTGAAAAATTCCATCAAAATAAGTAATTTATGAAATTTCCTTACAGAGAACCAAAACAACAGATGCTTGGCACAGTAAGTCCATCACTAATTAACTCCAAGTTATAATCAATATTTTGCTGTTTAACAAGGCTTGGCATTATATAGTACTTTTGGATTCAGTCTTATGCAGTGACTGCAATGCAGACAGAACACGTTCACGATGCAGTCAAATCTAGTTTCTCATCCTATTTTATCAGAATATAGATAAGTTACTATGAAGATGTAAAAGCATATCTAATGTAAAATGATTACCTCTCAGAAAGATTGCACTTGGGTAACCTGAAATACAAATCTTCGAGTGTTCTTGGGGATATAAGGGGTTGCTAAACCAGGCAAGCATAAGACACTTTAGTCATGCTTTGGTTATAAACAGAAGACAGACATTTAATCATAAAATGTGAGAGATCATAGTGGAGTTGCGAATGGCATATTTAGTTTAATGAATGCAGAAATGCTAATCCCTTTCTATGCACTAACAACACTCTCATCAAGGTTTAAAAGGTCAGGAATATAATAAAATATAATTAAATGTGAGAAATCTTGAGGATTTTGCATTAGTCAATTACCACAAAGTAATTCTGACTTGACTAAAAATATGTTTATGCTAACAAAGCTACTGATATTAAGGTCGTCTGCAAATGACCGTTTTCAGAAGGGAATCCTGGAAATCTGATTTAAATTAGAACGGTGCATGTCAACGATGCAGGAAAAAAATCAAGGATTTGCAAAAGTGAAAGTTCTTCATGCGACCATAAAAATGATACAACTGTAAATTTTGCTGCAATGCAATCTGACTAAATTCTAAAAGATTCTAAAGATTTGCAACAATGCCATTGAAGAACCATTAATGGTTCCCAAAAAGCACTGTATTAATCAGAAGAACCTTTAATCACTATAAAGAACCTTTTGTGGAATGGAACGGTTCTATGGATGCTACAGGTTCTTCATGTAACCACAGATGCCAATAATGTTGTCTTTAAAGTGTATGTATGTACATAACAGGCAAACAAGTACAATTCTAAACTGAATGGAGAGAGACCAAATTCTCCACAGCTGATATAAACCTGTATTTTTAATTCTGGGTCAGCTAAAGAACAAACTTCATAAGAGTTGCTGTTGTGTGTAAGTGCCTTAACTAATAGAAAAGTGCATATTCTGTACATGCATCAACTGATATTCTCATTGAAAGGGCAGTATCTACAGTTAAAAGTTTTAATAGAAATCCAATGTGTATGCATTCAACAGTTTGCAAAGGTTTCCAGCTAATTTTAGGATGACAGAACATCCAACAACTAAGTAACCACTATATATTGAGCATGCATGAGACTATAACTCAACGGATGCCTCCATAAGCATTTGGAAGCTTCCAAATCTAATACTGTCATGGGTGTCAAATCAATTAAACGGTAAACAGTGGAAATCCCCTTAAAAATGTACATGGATTAAAAAATATGTTCTGGAATCTTGGATAATCCTCATGTTTGAGCAAGCTCTTCAGTCAGGAAATAATGCAGCTCGCATTTAGTCACTGGTGACACCTATAAACAGAGCTGGTTGTTAAATCAAGACTTCCATCTTCTAAAAGGGATTAAAATTGTGTATCTTAGTACACAAACAAAGTGTGCACCCTGATCTGTCAGGAATGGCTTCTCTAAAGAATACAAGTGTCAGCATTCTCAGTCAAAAAATGGACTAACCTAACTCTGTATGGACTATTCCTTCAGTGTCACTCAATCACTCAGCTTGATAACAAATAGCAAAGGTACAATTCAACAAAACAAGTGTACACGAGTATGTATAGTCTGTGCAGTGGTTCTCAAAGTGTGGGGTTACTGGAGGAGACTCTGAACATACAACATAACACGATGTTTAGTGAACAATGACTCACATTTAGATCTGGCCTAACACAAAGCTATAGTATGGCTTTATTAGACTTAGAAAATAGCACACAAGTTGCATTGGACTGTTCTTATTGCCCTTTTTTAGAGATGATACTTGGACTATCCCTTCGGTTTAACTCCAACACACGTCAAGGAATTGACATACTAACGTAACACCCAATATAACTTTTTTAAGCTTTTCTTTGAGAAAAGGACAAAGAACGGCACTTAAGTCATTCTTAAAAAAGATGTGTTCGTAGTTTTGCCGACCAGATACGGCAAAAGTTTAATCTACTAGCTCCGCTGGTGGGAAAACGCTCTGGTTGGTTGTAGCGCTATCCTATTGCGTGCAGAGGGAATTTGAAAGACAGCCGTTTATCCCGCCCCTCGGATTGAGCCGTGCCAATGGTGAGTTGCCAGACCTAACATCTTGATGTAGGTCTGGCTTGCCAGGCTAAGATTTGACACCACTGCTTGTTACTGAAACACAATCTTGAAAAATAGATTTGGAGATTTCTGACTTTCCCCATTCAAGTAGAAGCTGCACTTGTTAATTTGCATTTGTATGCTTATTAACTACCTAAAAAAGCGTCTCAGGGGTTTTCCCAATATGGCCCTGAGTGAACCGACTGGCTCTCTGAGACGACGCGGCCGGGCAATATCCTGTGACTGGATTTGATAAGGTATGTTTGGGATTTAAATTGCTCCGGTGTGTGTGTGTGTGTGTGTGTGTGTGTGTGTGTGTGTGTGTGTGTGTGTGTGTGTGTGCATGTGTGTCGGCACCTCCTGAGTTGCTCTTCAATCAGAGCGCTGATGTAATGATTATATTCCTGATTATAATTAAAAAACCCTTTTCACCCACCACCCTCTTTTCTTTTCCTCTCAGTCCATTGGTTACGGCTCACAGCTGTGTTCAATCAATGGCAGCTGGTCTCCAGTAGTGAGGCATTCATACAGCAGTGGGGACTTTCTCTACCGTCTGATCAGAGAGCAGCAGGATAGGTATTTCAAGTCATAATGGTTTAGATTACAAAACCAGTATTGGGTTCTGTTCCTAAATCTGCATTCTTTTTTAGCAGTAAAGTGGAATATCAGCAGTGTTTAGAACAGTTTCTCAAAAGAACAGTAGAAAAATGAGCCAATATTAATTTTCAGATGGGACTAGTTTAAGAGGTCAAGACAATTAGTTCACATTTCTTGGTAACTTTGTTTCTTGAGCAGCAAATCAGCATATTATAATTATTTCTGAAGGACCATGTGACACTAAAGTCTGGAGTAATGATGCTGGAAATTCAGCTTTGCCATTACAGGAATACATTACATTCAAATAGAAAACAGCTATTTTAAATTGTGTAAACATATAGAGGTCATTTGGTGTCAAATTGCATTTGAAACCAGTCTGAACTGTGCTTAAGACAATACAATATATGTGAGAACATTTACAAAGAGAAGGAAGACAGATAAGAACAAGAAAGACCAAAAAGTACTGTGAGTCGATAACATTAGAGCAGAGAAATGAGATGGAGAGAAAGAGAATGAGGCCTTGTGTTGCCTGGAGCGAGTATTTTCATGACCTGCTGTGATTTCTCAGTCTGGTCCCTCTGCTATATCAAACTACAGAAGGAGAGATCGGGGTAGAGGGTCAAACTACCTACGGCAGAAGAGAGAGAGACTAATGATAACCGCTGTTAGAACACATTGTCAGACAGATGGAGGAGCAATCGGGCTGACAGTGAAGTTGACCAATTACTATGCCA